>NW_027325682.1:0-300000 GCF_048418805.1 Vulpes vulpes | reverse complement strand
CTAAGGTGGAACTTATGAGATTTGAGTTGGTAAATAAGCAGTAACAAATACACAGCTACTATTTCCTTAGCTTTCTACATACATTGTCACATTAATGTTCACAATAACTCTAAAAGTAGATATTCTTATCATTATGCTTCTATTTTATAGTTGAAACTAAGGATGTAGAAAAGTAAGGCAGTTTTCCCAGGATCATTCAGATAGAGAGGCCCAAAACTAGAATTTGACCTTTTTCTGGATGCTGTACAAGATTCAGTCCCTGTTAACAGAGGCTCTTATCTACCAGTGACTTAAAGATCTGTTCCTCAGCACAGATGAAATGCTTTGTTCATTCCAGGTGATAGAAGGTCTGCCAGAGTTGCTACACTTGAAAATTACTCCCTAATGCTGACTCCCTAATGCTCATGCCTCATTCTCATCTATCACCCCTGCTCAGTTGACCTTCATTTTTTTAAACAAGATTTTATTTATTTTTTGAGAGAGAGAGAGAGAGAGAGAGAGAGAGAGCAGGGAGAGGGGCAAAAGGAGAGGGAGAGAATTCCAGGCAGACTGTACTGAGTGCAGAGCCTAGGCAGGGCTTGACTTTCCCAGGACTCTGAGGTCATGACCTGAGCCAAAAGTAAGAGTCAGACACTTACCCAACTGAGTCATCCAGGTGCCCATTAGGTGACCTTCCTATAGTGTCTCCTAGCTCCTCCCTCTGCCCCTAGGCCCTGACCCATTCACATAGTCACTTTCTTAGGGTTCTCAAAAAAAGAATTGGTAAATAAATCATAGCAAAACCTAACCAAACAGATTAAATATTTTTTTTCTTTCAACAGTATTGAAATAGCCAGTTATTCTTCAAAGGAATTATGGGTGCTGTTCAGTCACTGGAAAAGGAACACTGAAGAAAAACAGACCAAGAAAAGGAACTAAATCATCTATATTACAACCTACCATCATTTTATGTGTAGAAGAATAACCAATTTCTACAAACTATCCCTTTATGGTTTGGTTAAATTTAAGGTCAGAAGCAAGAAAATAATATGAGTGAATTAAATGTGCATTGGTTAACATAGATAATTTAAAATAAAATGCAGATATACACAGAAGTATATGGAAGACAACAGTTATTTTGAGTCTTACCTAGAGGAAAAAGAGTTTGCATTTCATAGGCAGAAGTGAAATCAATCTAAGTCCTCAAAGAGGAGTATGGGAGTATATAGCATTTGAAAAAGAAAATCTTTGGGCAGCCCTGGTGGCCCAGCGGTTTAGCCCTGCCTTAAGCCCAGGGCATGATTCTGGAGACCTGGGATTGAGTCCCACATCAGGCTCCCTGCATGGCGCCTGCTTCTCCCTCTGCCTGTGTCTCTGCCTCTCTCTCTCTCTCTCTCTCTCTCTCTCTGTGTGTGTGTGTGTGTGTCTCATGAATAAATAAATAAAATCTTAAAAAAAAAAAAAGGAAAAGAAAATCCTAATAGCTATGTTAAGGTCTGGTGTGAATCGAAAAATCAAATTACTAAAATAAAAGAAATAAAATAGCTGATTTCTATAAAGTGAAATATGAGTTGGTAAGGGATCCAGATTTATTAAGGACAAAATTACCAAGATTTATTGATGGGAAAAGTTATGAAATACATGTATATATGTGACTCTAAGTCACATATTAGAGCATCAAGATTTACTTAGAGTGATAGAGACATTAGGTAGGACTGACAATTTCTAGGAAAATACATGATGGATGCTACTTTATTAAGAGAAAGAAAAAAGAGACTAGAAATGGCTGATTCCGGTAGAAAAATAAATATAAAAAGAGTTTTATTTTTTTATTTTTATTTTTTTTATAAAAAGAGTTTTAGATAGAATGTTGATCATACTACAAGCCTTCAAATGTTTTTCTAGTTAACAATTAAAGGGGAAAAGGTAGTAATGAATGAGACATAAGGTTGCCAGAAATTGAATAGAGGAATCGGGGACATTATCAATATAGAAAAAATAGTGGTGTTGGCATCCAGTCCTGCCAAAAATCCCCCCAAAAAATGGGAAAAAAATCTTTAGTGTGAAGTAATTTATATCATAGAATGATTCCAGTGACAAAGAAAGAGCACCAAAATTTAAGAGATGAGGCAGGCATATAGACAAATGCAATGGGATGCTATATCAAGTTAATCTTACCTTAACCAGGAAATATGATTCATCTTTAAATCTCTCAGAGTTCATTGTAGTGATAGTTGAATACAGAAAATTATTAGGTAGAGTAAAATGTTTTTACTGAAACATTATAAAGTGAGCAAAATAAATGAAATATCTACTGTACTTCTGAAGGATGACCATGAAATTTTAATGCACTATAAGATTAATAATATAGCTCAATAAGATTGATATATTAAAATATATAATCTATTAATACTTAAGGAGTAGTATTTTTTTAAATTTTAATTTTTATAGTAGTATTTTTTTAATTTTATTTATTTATTCATGAGAGACACAGAGAGAGAAGCAGAGACATTGGCAGAGGGAAAAGTATGCTCCCGATGAGGAGCCCGATGTGGGATGCAATCCCAGAACCCCGGGATCACAGCCTAAGCCAGAGGCAGACATCTAACCACTGAGATACCCAGGTGCCCCAAGGAATTTTAGTAGTTTGTCAGATAAACATGCAAGTCCTTTAGTTGTAGACTTCAAAATTTTAACTTCTACACCAATGAATATAAGATACATAATTATGTACGTAGTCCATTTTGCTAAGTAACATGCCTACATGCATTTGAATAGATTTTTATCTAGTGAAAGAACTAACAGCATGACAGCTATTCACTGCCTCCTATGAATTGGAAAAATGGTATTGATGGTCTAAGACATGCATTTTTATTGTTGTTCAGTCAGAACTTGAAATATACTAAGAATTCCAGGACTCTGAGAAGTATTCTGAGAAGGCAGAATATACTATTTTAACATTTGAAGCAACTAATAAAAATGTCTATTCTAAACTGACATTCAAGTTTATTAATATATTAATAAGGGCAGCAATATGTTGTCATTTCTTCCTTACAGTCATGAGGAATTATTTCAAATATGAAGCTACATATTATTGATTGAGAAACTTAATATATAATAATTAAAGATTTCACATGTAAAAAATAAGATGTTCATCAGTTCAAACCAAAATCTCTTTAATATGGTTAAAATTTTATTTTACTAATCATGTATGTGATATGCTTAAGAAGCATGGCGTTCAGAACTATATATGTTAAATACTTCACTTAAGAATTTTATTATGAGGGCAGCCCTGGTGGCTCAGCGGTTTAGTGCCGCCTTTAGCGCAAGGCATGAACCTGGAGACCCGGGATCAAGTCCCATGTCGGGCTCCCCACATGGAACCTGCTGCTCCCTCTGCCTATGTCTCTGCCTCTCTCTCTATTATGTCCCCCATGAATAAATAAATAAAATCTTAAAAAAAAAGAATTTGATTATGAGGGACAACTGGGTGGCATAGTGGTTGAGCATCTGCCTTCAGCCTAGGGCATGATCCTGGGGTTCCAGGATCAAGTCCCGCATTGGGCTCCCTGCATGGAGTCTGCTTCTCTTTCTGCCTGTGTCTCTGCCTCTCTCTCTCTCTCTCTCATGAATAAATAAATAAAATATTTTAAAAAAAGAATTTAATTATGACCATGAATGCCTTTTTTATTTTAAAAGGTAAAGTTATTTTAACACACGCAATAGAGCAATGTCCACTCGTTGAATCATTTTTTTGTTTTTGTATTTTAATGATAAAGTTATAGGTGGTTGCAAGCAATATTTTTGCAATTTTAAAATTGAAAACTTTTACTTTACGAATACTAAATGGCCAAGAACTAAACATGAAGAGATGAAAAAAAGAGCAGCAGATGGGGAGGATGTGAAGCCAACCATACTTAAGAAGCCGAAACCAATTAGAAAGGTATCACTGAAAGCTATTCTACAGAGCCGACCTAAAATGGAGAGCAAGTATAATAATAAAATGCCATGGTTGATAGCTCCTAAGGCCTGTGGAATGTCAAGAAGCAGTACGAGTGTAATGTTAGCACCTTAATAAGCAATTTATGAGTAATTCAATGCAAGACTGTTTCTGTTTTTGGAAATGAAAATAATCGATCGAAACGAGAAAAGTCAAATCGAAATGAAAATAATCGAATCGAAACGAAAATAATCGAATCGAAAAGAAACGAATTGAATCGATAATATCAAATTGAATCGAAAATAATAAAATCGAATTGAAAAAAAATCAAAACGAAAATAATCAAATAGAAACAAAAATAATCGAATCGAAACGACAAAAGTCAAATCGAAATGAAAATAATCGAATCAAAACAAAAATAATTGAAACAAAAAGAAACGAATTGAATCGAATCGAAAAAAATCAAATCGAATCGAAATTAACCAAACTGAAACGAGAGAAATCAAATCGAATTGAAAATAATCGAATCGAATCAAAAATACACAAATCGAAATGAAAATAATCGAATCGAATCGAAAAAATTCGAATCAAAAAGAAGCGAATTGAATCGATTCGAAAAAATCAAATAGAATAGAAAATAAACAAATCGAAACGAAAATAAATGAATCGAAATGAAAAAAATCAAGTAGAAGTGAAAAAATCGAAACGAATCGAAACTAATCAAATCGTATCAAAAATAATCAAATCGAATCGAAAATAATCAAACAGAAACGAAAATAATCGAATCGAATAAAAAATAATCAAATCGAAACGAAAATAATTGAATCGAATCGAAAATACTCGAATCGAAACGAAAATAATCTAATAGAAATGAAAATAATCGATCGAAACGAGAAAGTCGAATCGAAACGATAATAATCGAATCGAAATGAAAATAATCGAATCCAAACGAAAAAAATCGAATCAAAACGAAAATAATCGAATCGAAAAGAAAAAATCGAATCAAATAGCATCAAATCGAAAAAAATCGAATCGAATCGAATTGAAAAAATAGAATCGAAACGAAAATAAACGAATCGAAACAATAATAATCGAATCGAAACGAAAATAAATGAATCGAAACGAAAAAATCATGTAGAAGCGAAAAAAATCGAATCGAATTGAAAATAATCAAGTTGAATCGAAATTAATCGAATCGAATCGAGAATAAACAAATAGAAATGAAAATAATCGAATCGAAACGAGAAAAGTCAAATTGAAATGAAAATAATCGAATCGAAACGAAAATAATCGAATCGAAAAGAAACAAATTGAATTGAATCAAATAATATCAAATCGAATCGAAATAATCAAACCGAATTGAAAATAATCAAATTGAAATGAGAAAAATCAAATCGAATCGAAAATAATTGAATCAAATCGAAAATAAACAAATCTAACTGAAAGTAATCGAATCAAATCGAAAAAATTCGAATCGAAAAGAAACGAATTGAATCGAATCGAAAAAAATCAAATAGAATCGAAAATAATCAAATCAAAACGAAAGTAATCAATCAAAACGAAAATAATCGAATCGAAACCAAAATAATCAAATGGACATGAAAATAATCGAATCGAAAATACTCAAATCGAAACTAAAATAATCAAATCGAACTGAAAAGAATCAAATCGAATACAAAATAATCGAATCGAAACGAAAATATTCGAATCGAAACCAAAATAATCATATCGACATGAAAATAATTGAATCGAATCGAAAATAAATCGAAACTAAAATAATCGAATCGAATCGAAAATAATCGAATCGAAATGAAAATAATCGAATCGAATCGAAAATAATTGAATCGAAACGTAAATAATCAAATCGAAGTGAAAATAAACGAATCGATTTAAAAATTCGAATTGAAACGAAAATAATCGAATCGAATCAAAAACAATCGAGTTGAAACGAAAATAATTGAGTTGAAACAAAAATAATCCAATCGAAATGAAAATCGAATCAAAACGAAAATAATCGAATGGAATAAAAAGAATACAGTCAAAAGAAAAATAATCAAATCGAAATGAAAAAAATGGAATGGAATCGAATCGAATTGAAGAAAATCAAATCGCATCGAATTGATAAATATCGAATGGAATGGAATTGAATCGAAACGAAAATAATCGAATCAAAACGAAGATAATCGAATCGAATAAAAACAATCGAAACGAAAATAATCAATCGAAATGAAAATCAAATCGAAGCCAAAATAATCAAATCCACATGAAAAAAATCAAATCGAATCGAAAATAATCAAATCGAAACTAAAATCATATCGACATGAAAAAAATCAAATCGAATTGAAAATAATCAAATCGAAACTAAAATCAAATTGACATGAAAAAAATCAAATCGAATCAAAAATAATCAAATCGAAACAAAAATAATCAAATTGAATCAAAAATAATCAAATCGAATCGAAAATAATCAATCGAAACGGAAACGAAACCAAAATAATCAAATCGACATGAAAATAATGGAATCGAATCGAAAGTAATCAAATAGTAACTAAAATAATCGAATAGAATAGAAAATGATGAAATCGAAACGAAAATAATCAATCGAAATGAAAATCAAATCGAAAACAAAATAATCAAATCGACATGAAATAAATCAAATCGAATAGAAAATAATCGAATCAAAACAAAAATAATGAATCAAAACGAGAAAAATCGAATCGAAAAGAAAATAATCGGATCGAATCGAAAAAATTCGAATTGAAAAGAAACGAATTGAATCGACATGAAAATAATCGAATCGAATAGAAAATAATCGAATTGAAACGAAAATAATCAAATAGAAATGAAAATAATCGAATCGAAAAGAAACAAATTGAATTGAATCGAAAAAAATCAAATCGAATTGAAAATAATCAAATCGAAATGAGAAAAATCGAATCGAATCAAAAATAATTCAATCGAATCTAAAATAAACAAATCTAACTGAAAATAATCAAATCGAATCAAAAAAACTCGAATAGAAAAGAAACGAATTGAATCGACATGAAAATAATCGAATCGAATAGAAAATAATCAAATCGAAACGAAGATAATCAATCGATACAAAAATAATCGAATCGAAACCAAAATAATCAAATCCACATGAAAATAATCGAATCGAATCGAAAATAATCAAATCGAAACTAAAATAATCGAATCGAATCGAAAATAATCAAATTGAATAGGAAATAATCGAATCGAAATGAAAAAAATCAAGTAGAAGCGAAAATAATCGAGTTGAAACCAAAATAATTAAATCGACATGAAAATAATCGAATCGAAATAATAAAATAGAAACGAAAATAATCGAATCAAATCGATAATAACCGAATCGAAATGAAAATTATCGAGTCGCAACCAAAATAATCGAATCGACATGAAAATAATCGAATCGAAATGAAAATAATCGAATGGAATAAAAAGAATAGAATCTAAACAAAAATAATCAAATCGAAATGAAAAAAATGGAATCGAATCGAATCGAATCTAAGAAAATCAAATCACATCGAATCGATAGAAATCGAATGGAATGGAATCAAATCGAATCGAAAAAAATCGAATCGAAACGAAAATAATCGAATCGAAATGAAGATAATCGAATCGAATCGAAAATAATTGAATCGAAACGTAAATAATCAAATCGAAGTGAAAATAAACGAATCGATTTAAAAATTCGAATTGAAACGAAAATAATCGAATCGAATCAAAAACAATCGAGTTGAAACGAAAATAATTGAGTTGAAACAAAAATAATCCAATCGAAATGAAAATCGAATCAAAACGAAAATAATCGAATGGAATAAAAAGAATACAATCAAAAGAAAAATAATCAAATCGAAATGAAAAAAATGGAATGGAATCGAATCGAATTGAAGAAAATCAAATCGCATCGAATCGATAAATATCGAATGGAATGGAATTGAATCGAAACGAAAATAATCGAATCAAAACGAAGATAATCGAATCGAATAAAAACATAATCGAAACGAAAATAAGCGAATCGAAACGAAAAAAATCGCATCAAAACGAAAATAATCGAATCGAAACCAAAATAATCAATCAAAATGAAAATAATCGAATCGAATCGAAAATAATCACATCAAAACGAAAATAAACGAATCGAATCAAAAAATTCGAATCGAAAAGAAACGAATTGAATCGAATCGAAAAAAATCAAATCGAATAGAAAATAATCGAATTGAAATGAAAAAAATCAAGTAGAAGCGAAAATAATCTAATCGAAACCAAAATAATTAAATGGAAATGAAAATAACCGAATCGAATCGAAAATAATCAAATCGAATCGAAAATAATCAAATCGAATCGGAAATAATGGAATCGAAACCAAAATAATCAAATCGATATGAAAATAATCGAATCGAAAATAATCAAATCGAAACCAAAATAATCGAATCGAAATGAAAAAAATCAAGTAGAAGCGAAAATAATTAAATCGAATCGAAAATAATCTAATCGAAATAAAAATAATCAAATCGAAACGAAAATAATTGAATCAAAAAGAAGCGAATTGAATTGAATCGAAAAAAATCAAATCGAATCGAAAATAATCAAATCGAAATGAGAAAAATCAAATCGAATCAAAAATAATTGAATCGAATCTAAAACAAATCTAACTGAAAATAATCAAATTGAATCGAAAAAATTCGAATAGAAAAGAATTGAATCGAATCGAAAAAAATCAAATCGAATAGAAAATAATCAAATCGAAACGAAAATAATCAATTGAAATGAAAATAATCGAATCGAAACCAAAATATTCAAATCCACATGAAAATAATTGATCGAATCGAAAATAATCAAGTCGAATAGAAAATAATCGAATCGAAATGAAAATAATCAATCGAAACGAAAATCGAATCAAATTAAAAATAATCAAATCGAAACGAATATAATCTAATTGAATAGAAAATAATCAAATCGAAACGAAAATAACCGAATCGAAATTAAAATAATTGAATCGAAACGAAAATAAATAACCAAAACGACAATGATCGAATTGAAACGAAAAAAAATCAAATTGAAACACAAAAATAATCGAATCGAAAAGAAAAAAATCCAATCGAATAGCATCGAATCGAAAAAACCGATTCGAATTGAATCGAAAATATCGAATCGAAACGAAAATAAATGAATCAAAACAATAATGATTGAATCGAAACGAAAATAAATGAATCGAAACGAAAAAATCATGTAGAAGCGAAAAAAATCAAATCAAAAATAATCAAATCGAAAATAATCAAATAGAAATGAAAATAATTGAATCGAGATGAGAAAAGTCAAATCGAAATGAAAATAATCGAATCGAAACGAAAATAATCGAATCGAAAAGAAAATAAACGGATCGAATCGAAAAAATTCGAATTGAAAAGAAACGAATTGAATCGACATGAAAATAATCGAATCGGATAGAAAATAATCGAATCGAAACGTAAAAATTCGAATCGAAAAGAAACGAATTAAATCGACATGAAAATAATCAAATCGAATAGAAAATAATCGAATCGAAACAAAAATAATGAATCGAAACGAGAAAAATCGAATTGAAAAGAAAATAATCGAATCGAATCGAAAAAATTCGAATACAAAAGAAACAAATTGAATCGACATGAAAATAATCGAATCGAATAGAAAATAATCGAATCAAAACGAAAATAATCAATCGATACAAAAATAATCGAATTGAAACCAAAATAATCAAATCCACATGAAAATAATCGAATCGAATCAAAAATAATCAAATCGAAACTAAAATAATCAAATCGAATCGAAAATAATCAAATTGAATAGGAAATAATCGAATCGAAATGAAAAAAATCAAGTAGAAGCGAAAATAATCGAGTTGAAACCAAAATAATTAAATCGACATGAAAATAATCGAATCGAAATAATAAAATAGAAACGAAAATAATCGAGTCGCAACCAAAATAATCGAATCGACATGAAAATAATCGAATCGAAACGAAAATAATCGGATGGAATAAAAAGAATAGAATCTAAACAAAAATAATCAAATCGAAATAAAAAAAAGGAATCGAATCGAATCTAAGAAAATCAAAATCTCATCGAATCAATAGAAACCGAATGGAATGGAATCGAATCGAATCGAAAAAAATCGAATCGAAATGAAAATAATCGAATCGAAATGAAGATAATCGAGTTGAATAAAAACATAATCGAAACGAAAATAATCGAATCGAAACAAAAAATCGCATCAAAACGAAAATAATCGAAACCAAAATAATCACACAACATGAAAATAATCGAATTGAATCGAAAATAATCACATCGAAACGAAAATAATCAGATAGAATCAAAAGTAATCAAATTGAAACCAAAATAATCGAATCAAATCAACAATAATCGAGTCGAATCGAAAATAATCGAATCGAAATGAAAATAATCGAATCGAATCGAAAATAATTGAATCGAAATGTAAATAATCAAATCGAAGTGAAAATAAACGAATCGATTTAAAAATTCGAATTGAAACGAAAATAATCGAATCGAATCAAAAACAATCGAGTTGAAACGAAAATAATTGAGTTGAAACAAAAATAATCCAATCGAAATGAAAATCGAATCAAATTAAAAATAATCAAATCGAAACGAATATAATCTATTTGAATAGAAAATAATCAAATCGAAACGAAAATAACCGAATCGAAATTAAAATAATTGAATCGAAACGAAAATAAATAATCAAAACGACAATGATCGAATTGAAACGAAAAAAAATCTAATTGAAACACAAAAATAATCGAATCGAAAAGAAAAAAATCCAATCGAATAGCATCGAATCGAAAAAATCGATTCGAATTGAATCGAAAATATCGAATCGAAACGAAAATAAATGAATCAAAACAATAATGATTGAATCGAAACGAAAATAAATGAATCGAATCTAAAATAAACAAATCTAACTGAAAATAATCAAATCGAATCGAAAAAACTCGAATAGAAAAGAAACGAATTGAATCGACATGAAAATAATCGAATCGAATAGAAAATAATCAAATCGAAACGAAGATAATCAATCGATACAAAAATAATCGAATCGAAACCAAAATAATCAAATCCACATGAAAATAATCGAATCGAATCGAAAATAATCAAATCGAAACTAAAATAATCGAATCGAATCGAAAATAACCAAATTGAATAGGAAATAATCGAATCGAAATGAAAAAAATCAAGTAGAAGCGAAAATAATCGAGTTGAAACCAAAATAATTAAATCGACATGAAAATAATCGAATCGAAATAATAAAATAGAAACGAAAATAATCGAATCAAATCGATAATAACCGAATCGAAATGAAAATTATCGAGTCGCAACCAAAATAATCGAATCGACATGAAAATAATCGAATCGAAATGAAAATAATCGAATGGAATAAAAAGAATAGAATCTAAACAAAAATAATCAAATCGAAATAAAAAAATGGAATCGAATCGAATCGAATCTAAGAAAATCAAATCACATCGAATCGATAGAAATCGAATGGAATGGAATCAAATCGAATCGAAAAAAATCGAATCGAAACGAAAATAATCGAATCGAAATGAAGATAATCGAATCGAATCGAAAATAATTGAATCGAAACGTAAATAATCAAATCGAAGTGAAAATAAACGAATCGATTTAAAAATTCGAATTGAAACGAAAATAATCGAATCGAATCAAAAACAATCGAGTTGAAACGAAAATAATTGAGTTGAAACAAAAATAATCCAATCGAAATGAAAATCGAATCAAAACGAAAATAATCGAATGGAATAAAAAGAATACAGTCAAAAGAAAAATAATCAAATCGAAATGAAAAAAATGGAATGGAATCGAATCGAATTGAAGAAAATCAAATCGCATCGAATCGATAAATATCGAATGGAATGGAATTGAATCGAAACGAAAATAATCGAATCAAAACGAAGATAATCGAATCGAATAAAAACATAATCGAAACGAAAATAAGCGAATCGAAACGAAAAAAATCGCATCAAAACGAAAATAATCGAATCGAAACCAAAATAATCAATCAAAATGAAAATAATCGAATCGAATCGAAAATAATCACATCAAAACGAAAATAAACGAATCGAATCAAAAAATTCGAATCGAAAAGAAACGAATTGAATCGAATCGAAAAAAATCAAATCGAATAGAAAATAATCGAATTGAAATGAAAAAAATCAAGTAGAAGCGAAAATAATCTAATCGAAACCAAAATAATTAAATGGAAATGAAAATAACCGAATCGAATCGAAAATAATCAAATCGAATCGAAAATAATCAAATCGAATCGGAAATAATGGAATCGAAACCAAAATAATCAAATCGATATGAAAATAATCGAATCGAAAATAATCAAATCGAAACCAAAATAATCGAATCGAAATGAAAAAAATCAAGTAGAAGCGAAAATAATTAAATCGAATCGAAAATAATCTAATCGAAATAAAAATAATCAAATCGAAACGAAAATAATTGAATCAAAAAGAAGCGAATTGAATTGAATCGAAAAAAATCAAATCGAATCGAAAATAATCAAATCGAAATGAGAAAAATCAAATCGAATCAAAAATAATTGAATCGAATCTAAAACAAATCTAACTGAAAATAATCAAATTGAATCGAAAAAATTCGAATAGAAAAGAATTGAATCGAATCGAAAAAAATCAAATCGAATAGAAAATAATCAAATCGAAACGAAAATAATCAATTGAAATGAAAATAATCGAATCGAAACCAAAATATTCAAATCCACATGAAAATAATTGATCGAATCGAAAATAATCAAGTCGAATAGAAAATAATCGAATCGAAATGAAAATAATCAATCGAAACGAAAATCGAATCAAATTAAAAATAATCAAATCGAAACGAATATAATCTAATTGAATAGAAAATAATCAAATCGAAACGAAAATAACCGAATCGAAATTAAAATAATTGAATCGAAACGAAAATAAATAACCAAAACGACAATGATCGAATTGAAACGAAAAAAAATCAAATTGAAACACAAAAATAATCGAATCGAAAAGAAAAAAATCCAATCGAATAGCATCGAATCGAAAAAACCGATTCGAATTGAATCGAAAATATCGAATCGAAACGAAAATAAATGAATCAAAACAATAATGATTGAATCGAAACGAAAATAAATGAATCGAAACGAAAAAATCATGTAGAAGCGAAAAAAATCAAATCAAAAATAATCAAATCGAAAATAATCAAATAGAAATGAAAATAATTGAATCGAGATGAGAAAAGTCAAATCGAAATGAAAATAATCGAATCGAAACGAAAATAATCGAATCGAAAAGAAAATAAACGGATCGAATCGAAAAAATTCGAATTGAAAAGAAACGAATTGAATCGACATGAAAATAATCGAATCGGATAGAAAATAATCGAATCGAAACGTAAAAATTCGAATCGAAAAGAAACGAATTAAATCGACATGAAAATAATCAAATCGAATAGAAAATAATCGAATCGAAACAAAAATAATGAATCAAAACGAGAAAAATCGAATTGAAAAGAAAATAATCGAATCGAATCGAAAAAATTCGAATACAAAAGAAACAAATTGAATCGACATGAAAATAATCGAATCGAATAGAAAATAATCGAATCAAAACGAAAATAATCAATCGATACAAAAATAATCGAATTGAAACCAAAATAATCAAATCCACATGAAAATAATCGAATCGAATCAAAAATAATCAAATCGAAACTAAAATAATCAAATCGAATTGAAAATAATCAAATTGAATAGGAAATAATCGAATCGAAATGAAAAAAATCAAGTAGAAGCGAAAATAATCGAGTTGAAACCAAAATAATTAAATCGACATGAAAATAATCGAATCGAAATAATAAAATAGAAACGAAAATAATCGAGTCGCAACCAAAATAATCGAATCGACATGAAAATAATCGAATCGAAACGAAAATAATCGGATGGAATAAAAAGAATAGAATCTAAACAAAAATAATCAAATCGAAATAAAAAAAAGGAATCGAATCGAATCTAAGAAAATCAAAATCTCATCGAATCAATAGAAACCGAATGGAATGGAATCGAATCGAATCGAAAAAAATCGAATCGAAATGAAAATAATCGAATCGAAATGAAGATAATCGAGTTGAATAAAAACATAATCGAAACGAAAATAATCGAATCGAAACAAAAAATCGCATCAAAACGAAAATAATCGAAACCAAAATAATCACACAACATGAAAATAATCGAATTGAATCGAAAATAATCACATCGAAACGAAAATAATCAGATAGAATCAAAAGTAATCAAATTGAAACCAAAATAATCGAATCAAATCAACAATAATCGAGTCGAATCGAAAATAATCGAATCGAAATGAAAATAATCGAATCGAATCGAAAATAATTGAATCGAAATGTAAATAATCAAATCGAAGTGAAAATAAACGAATCGATTTAAAAATTCGAATTGAAACGAAAATAATCGAATCGAATCAAAAACAATCGAGTTGAAACGAAAATAATTGAGTTGAAACAAAAATAATCCAATCGAAATGAAAATCGAATCAAATTAAAAATAATCAAATCGAAACGAATATAATCTATTTGAATAGAAAATAATCAAATCGAAACGAAAATAACCGAATCGAAATTAAAATAATTGAATCGAAACGAAAATAAATAATCAAAACGACAATGATCGAATTGAAACGAAAAAAAATCTAATTGAAACACAAAAATAATCGAATCGAAAAGAAAAAAATCCAATCAAATAGCATCGAATCGAAAAAATCGATTCGAATTGAATCGAAAATATCGAATCGAAACGAAAATAAATGAATCAAAACAATAATGATTGAATCGAAACGAAAATAAATGAATCGAATCTAAAATAAACAAATCTAACTGAAAATAATCAAATCGAATCGAAAAAACTCGAATAGAAAAGAAACGAATTGAATCGACATGAAAATAATCGAATCGAATAGAAAATAATCAAATCGAAACGAAGATAATCAATCGATACAAAAATAATCGAATCGAAACCAAAATAATCAAATCCACATGAAAATAATCGAATCGAATCGAAAATAATCAAATCGAAACTAAAATAATCGAATCGAATCGAAAATAACCAAATTGAATAGGAAATAATCGAATCGAAATGAAAAAAATCAAGTAGAAGCGAAAATAATCGAGTTGAAACCAAAATAATTAAATCGACATGAAAATAATCGAATCGAAATAATAAAATAGAAACGAAAATAATCGAATCAAATCGATAATAACCGAATCGAAATGAAAATTATCGAGTCGCAACCAAAATAATCGAATCGACATGAAAATAATCGAATCGAAATGAAAATAATCGAATGGAATAAAAAGAATAGAATCTAAACAAAAATAATCAAATCGAAATAAAAAAATGGAATCGAATCGAATCGAATCTAAGAAAATCAAATCACATCGAATCGATAGAAATCGAATGGAATGGAATCAAATCGAATCGAAAAAAATCGAATCGAAACGAAAATAATCGAATCGAAATGAAGATAATCGAATCGAATCGAAAATAATTGAATCGAAACGTAAATAATCAAATCGAAGTGAAAATAAACGAATCGATTTAAAAATTCGAATTGAAACGAAAATAATCGAATCGAATCAAAAACAATCGAGTTGAAACGAAAATAATGGAGTTGAAACAAAAATAATCCAATCGAAATGAAAATCGAATCAAAACGAAAATAATCGAATGGAATAAAAAGAATACAGTCAAAAGAAAAATAATCAAATCGAAATGAAAAAAATGGAATGGAATGGAATCGAATTGAAGAAAATCAAATCGCATCGAATCGATAAATATCGAATGGAATGGAATTGAATCGAAACGAAAATAATCGAATCAAAACGAAGATAATCGAATCGAATAAAAACATAATCGAAACGAAAATAAGCGAATCGAAACGAAAAAAATCGCATCAAAACGAAAATAATCGAATCGAAACCAAAATAATCAATCAAAATGAAAATAATCGAATCGAATCGAAAATAATCACATCAAAACGAAAATAAACGAATCGAATCAAAAAATTCGAATCGAAAAGAAACGAATTGAATCGAATCGAAAAAAATCAAATCGAATAGAAAATAATCGAATTGAAATGAAAAAAATCAAGTAGAAGCGAAAATAATCTAATTGAAACCAAAATAATTAAATGGAAATGAAAATAACCGAATCGAATCGAAAATAATCAAATCGAATCGAAAATAATCAAATCGAATCGGAAATAATGGAATCGAAACCAAAATAATCAAATCGATATGAAAATAATCGAATCGAAAATAATCAAATCGAAACCAAAATAATCGAATCGAAATGAAAAAACTCAAGTAGAAGCGAAAATAATTAAATCGAATCGAAAATAATCTAATCGAAATAAAAATAATCAAATCGAAACGAAAATAATCAAATAGAAACGAAAATAATTGAATCAAAAAGAAGCGAATTGAATTGAATCGAAAAAAATCAAATCGAATCGAAAATAATCAAATCGAAATGAGAAAAATCAAATCGAATCAAAAATAATTGAATCGAATCTAAAACAAATCTAACTGAAAATAATCAAATTGAATCGAAAAAATTCGAATAGAAAAGAAACGAATTGAATCGAATCGAAAAAAATCAAGTCGAATAGAAAATAATCAAATCGAAACGAAAATAATCAATTGAAATGAAAATAATCGAATCGAAACCAAAATATTCAAATCCACATGAAAATAATTGATCGAATCGAAAATAATCAAGTCGAATAGAAAATAATCGAATCGAAATGAAAATAATCAATCGAAACGAAAATCGAATCAAATTAAAAATAATCAAATCGAAACGAATATAATCTATTTGAATAGAAAATAATCAAATCGAAACGAAAATAACCGAATCGAAATTAAAATAATTGAATCGAAACGAAAATAAATAATCAAAACAATGATCGAATTGAAACGAAAAAAAATCTAATTGAAACACAAAAATAATCGAATCGAAAAGAAAAAAATCCAATCGAATAGCATCGAATCGAAAAAATCGATTCGAATTGAATCGAAAATATCGAATCGAAACGAAAATAAATGAATCAAAACAATAATGATTGAATCGAAACGAAAATAAATGAATCGAAACGAAAAAATCATGTAGAAGCGAAAAAATCAAATCAAAAATAATCAAATCGAAAATAATCAAATAGAAATGAAAATAATCGAATCGAGATGAGAAAAGTCAAATCGAAATGAAAATAATCGAATCGAAACGAAAATAATCGAATCGAAAAGAAAATAAACGGATCGAATCGAAAAAATTCGAATTGAAAAGAAACGAATTGAATCGACATGAAAATAATCGAATCGGATAGAAAATAATCGAATCGAAACGTAAAAATTCGAATCGAAAAGAAACGAATTAAATCGACATGAAAATAATCAAATCGAATAGAAAATAATCGAATCGAAACAAAAATAATGAATCGAAACGAGAAAAATCGAATTGAAAAGAAAATAATCGAATCGAATCGAAAAATTCGAATACAAAAGAAACAAATTGAATCGACATGAAAATAATCGAATCGAATAGAAAATAATCGAATCAAAACGAAAATAATCAATCGATACAAAAATAATCGAATTGAAACCAAAATAATCAAATCCACATGAAAATAATCGAATCGAATCAAAAATAATCAAATCGAAACTAAAATAATCAAATCGAATCGAAAATAATCAAATTGAATAGGAAATAATCGAATCGAAATGAAAAAAATCAAGTAGAAGCGAAAATAATCGAGTTGAAACCAAAATAATTAAATCGACATGAAAATAATCGAATCGAAATAATAAAATAGAAACGAAAATAATCGAGTCGCAACCAAAATAATCGAATCGACATGAAAATAATCGAATCGAAACGAAAATAATCGGATGGAATAAAAAGAATAGAATCTAAACAAAAATAATCAAATCGAAATAAAAAAAAGGAATCGAATCGAATCTAAGAAAATCAAAATCTCATCGAATCAATAGAAACCGAATGGAATGGAATCGAATCGAATCGAAAAAAATCGAATCGAAATGAAAATAATCGAATCGAAATGAAGATAATCGAGTTGAATAAAAACATAATCGAAACGAAAATAATCGAATCGAAACAAAAAATCGCATCAAAACGAAAATAATCGAAACCAAAATAATCACACAACATGAAAATAATCGAATTGAATCGAAAATAATCACATCGAAACGAAAATAATCAGATAGAATCAAAAGTAATCAAATTGAAACCAAAATAATCGAATCAAATCAACAATAATCGAGTCGAATCGAAAATAATCGAATCGAAATGAAAATAATCGAATCGAATCGAAAATAATTGAATCGAAATGTAAATAATCAAATCGAAGTGAAAATAAACGAATCGATTTAAAAATTCGAATTGAAACGAAAATAATCGAATCGAATCAAAAACAATCGAGTTGAAACGAAAATAATTGAGTTGAAACAAAAATAATCCAATCGAAATGAAAATCGAATCAAAACGAAAATAATCGAATGGAATAAAAAGAATACAGTCAAAAGAAAAATAATCAAATCGAAATGAAAAAAAATGGAATGGAATCGAATCGAATTGAAGAAAATCAAATCGCATCGAATCGATAAATATCGAATGGAATGGAATTGAATCGAAACGAAAATAATCGAATCAAAACGAAGATAATCGAATCGAATAAAAACAATCGAAACGAAAATAATCAATCGAAATGAAAATCAAATCGAAGCCAAAATAATCAAATCCACATGAAAAAAATCAAATCGAATCGAAAATAATCAAATCGAAACTAAAATCATATCGACATGAAAAAAATCAAATCGAATTGAAAATAATCAAATCGAAACTAAAATCAAATTGACATGAAAAAAATCAAATCGAATCAAAAATAATCAAATCGAAACAAAAATAATCAAATTGAATCAAAAATAATCAAATCGAATCGAAAATAATCAATCGAAACGAAAATAATAGAAACGAAACCAAAATAATCAAATCGACATGAAAATAATGGAATCGAATCGAAAGTAATCAAATAGTAACTAAAATAATCGAATAGAATAGAAAATGATGAAATCGAAACGAAAATAATCAATCGAAATGAAAATCAAATCGAAAACAAAATAATCAAATCGACATGAAAAAAATCAAATCGAATAGAAAATAATCGAATCAAAACAAAAATAATGAATCAAAACGAGAAAAATCGAATCGAAAAGAAAATAATCGGATCGAATCGAAAAAATTCGAATTGAAAAGAAACGAATTGAATCGACATGAAAATAATCGAATCGAATAGAAAATAATCGAATTGAAACGAAAATAATCAAATAGAAATGAAAATAATCGAATCGAAAAGAAACAAATTGAATTGAATCGAAAAAAATCAAATCGAATTGAAAATAATCAAATCGAAATGAGAAAAATCGAATCGAATCAAAAATAATTGAATCGAATCTAAAATAAACAAATCTAACTGAAAATAATCAAATCGAATCGAAAAAATTCGAATAGAAAAGAAACGAATTGAATCGACATGAAAATAATCGAATCGAATAGAAAATAATCAAATCGAAACGAAGATAATCAATCGATACAAAAATAATCGAATCGAAACCAAAATAATCAAATCCACATGAAAATAATCGAATCGAATCGAAAATAATCAAATCGAAACTAAAATAATCAAATCGAATCGAAAATAACCAAATTGAATAGGAAATAATCGAATCGAAATGAAAAAAATCAAGTAGAAGCGAAAATAATCGAGTTGAAACCAAAATAATTAAATCGACATGAAAATAATCGAATCGAAATAATAAAATAGAAACGAAAATAATCGAATCAAATCGATAATAACCGAATCGAAATGAAAATTATCGAGTCGCAACCAAAATAATCGAATCGACATGAAAATAATCGAATCGAAATGAAAATAATCGAATGGAATAAAAAGAATAGAATCTAAACAAAAATAATCAAATCGAAATGAAAAAAATGGAATCGAATCGAATCGAATCTAAGAAAATCAAATCACATCGAATCGATAGAAATCGAATGGAATGGAATCAAATCGAATCGAAAAAAATCGAATCGAAACGAAAATAATCGAATCGAAATGAAGATAATCGAATCGAATCGAAAATAATTGAATCGAAACGTAAATAATCAAATCGAAGTGAAAATAAACGAATCGATTTAAAAATTCGAATTGAAACGAAAATAATCGAATCGAATCAAAAACAATCGAGTTGAAACGAAAATAATGGAGTTGAAACAAAAATAATCCAATCGAAATGAAAATCGAATCAAAACGAAAATAATCGAATGGAATAAAAAGAATACAGTCAAAAGAAAAATAATCAAATCGAAATGAAAAAAATGGAATGGAATGGAATCGAATTGAAGAAAATCAAATCGCATCGAATCGATAAATATCGAATGGAATGGAATTGAATCGAAACGAAAATAATCGAATCAAAACGAAGATAATCGAATCGAATAAAAACATAATCGAAACGAAAATAAGCGAATCGAAACGAAAAAAATCGCATCAAAACGAAAATAATCGAATCGAAACCAAAATAATCAATCAAAATGAAAATAATCGAATCGAATCGAAAATAATCACATCAAAACGAAAATAAACGAATCGAATCAAAAAATTCGAATCGAAAAGAAACGAATTGAATCGAATCGAAAAAAATCAAATCGAATAGAAAATAATCGAATTGAAATGAAAAAAATCAAGTAGAAGCGAAAATAATCTAATCGAAACCAAAATAATTAAATGGAAATGAAAATAACCGAATCGAATCGAAAATAATCAAATCGAATCGAAAATAATCAAATCGAATCGGAAATAATGGAATCGAAACCAAAATAATCAAATCGATATGAAAATAATCGAATCGAAAATAATCAAATCGAAACCAAAATAATCGAATCGAAATGAAAAAAATCAAGTAGAAGCGAAAATAATTAAATCGAATCGAAAATAATCTAATCGAAATAAAAATAATCAAATCGAAACGAAAATAATTGAATCAAAAAGAAGCGAATTGAATTGAATCGAAAAAAATCAAATCGAATCGAAAATAATCAAATCGAAATGAGAAAAATCAAATCGAATCAAAAATAATTGAATCGAATCTAAAACAAATCTAACTGAAAATAATCAAATTGAATCGAAAAAATTCGAATAGAAAAGAATTGAATCGAATCGAAAAAAATCAAATCGAATAGAAAATAATCAAATCGAAACGAAAATAATCAATTGAAATGAAAATAATCGAATCGAAACCAAAATATTCAAATCCACATGAAAATAATTGATCGAATCGAAAATAATCAAGTCGAATAGAAAATAATCGAATCGAAATGAAAATAATCAATCGAAACGAAAATCGAATCAAATTAAAAATAATCAAATCGAAACGAATATAATCTAATTGAATAGAAAATAATCAAATCGAAACGAAAATAACCGAATCGAAATTAAAATAATTGAATCGAAACGAAAATAAATAACCAAAACGACAATGATCGAATTGAAACGAAAAAAAATCAAATTGAAACACAAAAATAATCGAATCGAAAAGAAAAAAATCCAATCGAATAGCATCGAATCGAAAAAACCGATTCGAATTGAATCGAAAATATCGAATCGAAACGAAAATAAATGAATCAAAACAATAATGATTGAATCGAAACGAAAATAAATGAATCGAAACGAAAAAATCATGTAGAAGCGAAAAAAATCAAATCAAAAATAATCAAATCGAAAATAATCAAATAGAAATGAAAATAATTGAATCGAGATGAGAAAAGTCAAATCGAAATGAAAATAATCGAATCGAAACGAAAATAATCGAATCGAAAAGAAAATAAACGGATCGAATCGAAAAAATTCGAATTGAAAAGAAACGAATTGAATCGACATGAAAATAATCGAATCGGATAGAAAATAATCGAA
Source organism: Vulpes vulpes (assembly GCF_048418805.1). NCBI lineage: Eukaryota > Metazoa > Chordata > Mammalia > Carnivora > Canidae > Vulpes > Vulpes vulpes. The sequence continues at coordinate 277,935 of NW_027325682.1, read as the reverse complement.
TCGAAACGTAAAAATTCGAATCGAAAAGAAACGAATTAAATCGACATGAAAATAATCAAATCGAATAGAAAATAATCGAATCGAAACAAAAATAATGAATCGAAACGAGAAAAATCGAATTGAAAAGAAAATAATCGAATCGAATCGAAAAAATTCGAATACAAAAGAAACAAATTGAATCGACATGAAAATAATCGAATCGAATAGAAAATAATCGAATCAAAACGAAAATAATCAATCGATACAAAAATAATCGAATTGAAACCAAAATAATCAAATCCACATGAAAATAATCGAATCGAATCAAAAATAATCAAATCGAAACTAAAATAATCAAATCGAATCGAAAATAATCAAATTGAATAGGAAATAATCGAATCGAAATGAAAAAAATCAAGTAGAAGCGAAAATAATCGAGTTGAAACCAAAATAATTAAATCGACATGAAAATAATCGAATCGAAATAATAAAATAGAAACGAAAATAATCGAGTCGCAACCAAAATAATCGAATCGACATGAAAATAATCGAATCGAAACGAAAATAATCGGATGGAATAAAAAGAATAGAATCTAAACAAAAATAATCAAATCGAAATAAAAAAAAGGAATCGAATCGAATCTAAGAAAATCAAAATCTCATCGAATCAATAGAAACCGAATGGAATGGAATCGAATCGAATCGAAAAAAATCGAATCGAAATGAAAATAATCGAATCGAAATGAAGATAATCGAGTTGAATAAAAACATAATCGAAACGAAAATAATCGAATCGAAACAAAAAATCGCATCAAAACGAAAATAATCGAAACCAAAATAATCACACAACATGAAAATAATCGAATTGAATCGAAAATAATCACATCGAAACGAAAATAATCAGATAGAATCAAAAGTAATCAAATTGAAACCAAAATAATCGAATCAAATCAACAATAATCGAGTCGAATCGAAAATAATCGAATCGAAATGAAAATAATCGAATCGAATCGAAAATAATTGAATCGAAATGTAAATAATCAAATCGAAGTGAAAATAAACGAATCGATTTAAAAATTCGAATTGAAACGAAAATAATCGAATCGAATCAAAAACAATCGAGTTGAAACGAAAATAATTGAGTTGAAACAAAAATAATCCAATCGAAATGAAAATCGAATCAAAACGAAAGTAATCGAATGGAATAAAAAGAATACAGTCAAAAGAAAAATAATCAAATCGAAATGAAAAAAATGGAATGGAATCGAATCGAATTGAAGAAAATCAAATCGCATCGAATTGATAAATATCGAATGGAATGGAATTGAATCGAAACGAAAATAATCGAATCAAAACGAAGATAATCGAATCGAATAAAAACATAATCGAAACGAAAATAAGCGAATCGAAACGAAAAAAATCGCATCAAAACGAAAATAATCGAATCGAAACCAAAATAATCAATCAAAATGAAAATAATCGAATCGAATCGAAAATAATCACATCAAAACGAAAATAAACGAATCGAATCAAAAAATTCGAATCGAAAAGAAACGAATTGAATCGAATCGAAAAAAATCAAATCAAATAGAAAATAATCGAATTGAAATGAAAAAAATCAAGTAGAAGCCAAAATAATCTAATCGAAACCAAAATAATTAAATGGAAATGAAAATAACCAAATCGAATCGAAAATAATCAAATCGAATCGGAAATAATGGAATCGAAACCAAAATAATCAAATCGATATGAAAATAATCGAATCGAAAATAATCAAATCGAAACCAAAATAATCGAATCGAAATGAAAAAAATCAAGTAGAAGCGAAAATAATTAAATCGAATCGAAAATAATCTAATCGAAATAAAAATAATCAAATCGAAACGAAAATAATCAAATAGAAACGAAAATAATTGAATCAAAAAGAAGCGAACTGAATTGAATCGAAAAAAATCAAATCGAATCGAAAATAATCAAATCGAAATGAGAAAAATCAAATCGAATCAAAAATAATTGAATCGAATCTAAAACAAATCTAACTGAAAATAATCAAATTGAATCGAAAAAATTCAAATAGAAAAGAAACGAATTGAATCGAATCAAAAAAATCAAATCGAATAGAAAATAATCAAATCGAAACGAAAATAATCAATTGAAATGAAAATAATCGAATCGAAACCAAAATATTCAAATCCACATGAAAATAATTGATCGAATCGAAAATAAGTCGAATAGAAAATAATCGAATCGAAATGAAAATAATCAATCCAGGGATCCCTGAGTGGCGCAGCGGTTTGGTGCCTGCCTTTGGCCCAGGGCGCGATCCTGGAGAACCAGGATCGAGTCCCACATCGGGCTCCCGGTGCATGGAGCCTGCTTCTCCCTCTGCCTGTGTCTCTGCCTCTTTCTCTCTCTCTGTGACCATCATAAATAAATAAAAATTAAAAAAAAAAATAATCGAAACGAAAATCGAATCAAATTAAAAATAATCAAATCGAAATGAAAAAAATGGAATGGAATCGAATCGAATTGAAGAAAATCAAATCGCATCGAATTGATAAATATCGAATGAAATGGAATTGAATCGAAACGAAAATAATCGAATCAAAACGAAGATAATCGAATCGAATAAAAACATAATCGAAACGAAAATAATCAATCGAAATGAAAATCAAATCGAAGCCAAAATAATCAAATCCACATGAAAAAAATCAAATCGAATCGAAAATAATCAAATCGAAACTAAAATCATATCGACATGAAAAAAATCAAATCGAATTGAAAATAATCAAATCGAAACTAAAATCAAATTGACATGAAAAAAATCAAATCGAATCAAAAATAATCAAATCGAAACAAAAATAATCAAATTGAATCAAAAATAATCAAATCGAATCGAAAATAATCAATCGAAACGAAAATAATAGAAACGAAACCAAAATAATCAAATCGACATGAAAATAATGGAATCGAATCGAAAGTAATCAAATAGTAACTAAAATAATCGAATAGAATAGAAAATGATGAAATCGAAACGAAAATAATCAATCGAAATGAAAATCAAATCGAAAACAAAATAATCAAATCGACATGAAAAAAATCAAATCGAATAGAAAATAATCGAATCAAAACAAAAATAATGAATCAAAACGAGAAAAATCGAATCGAAAAGAAAATAATCGGATCGAATCGAAAAAATTCGAATTGAAAAGAAACGAATTGAATCGACATGAAAATAATCGAATCGAATAGAAAATAATCGAATTGAAACGAAAATAATCAAATAGAAATGAAAATAATCGAATCGAAAAGAAACAAATTGAATTGAATCGAAAAAAATCAAATCGAATTGAAAATAATCAAATCGAAATGAGAAAAATCGAATCGAATCAAAAATAATTGAATCGAATCTAAAATAAACAAATCTAACTGAAAATAATCAAATCGAATCGAAAAAATTCGAATAGAAAAGAAACGAATTGAATCGACATGAAAATAATCGAATCGAATAGAAAATAATCAAATCGAAACGAAGATAATCGATACAAAAATAATCGAATCGAAACCAAAATAATCAAATCCACATGAAAATAATCGAATCGAATCGAAAATAATCAAATCGAAACTAAAATAATCGAATCGAATCGAAAATAATCAAATTGAATAGGAAATAATCGAATCGAAATGAAAAAAATCAAGTAGAAGCGAAAATAATCGAGTTGAAACCAAAATAATTAAATCGACATGAAAATAATCGAATCGAAATAATAAAATAGAAACGAAAATAATCGAATCAAATCGATAATAACCGAATCGAAATGAAAATTATCGAGTCGCAACCAAAATAATCGAATCGACATGAAAATAATCGAATCGAAATGAAAATAATCGGATGGAATAAAAAGAATAGAATCTAAACAAAAATAATCAAATCGAAATGAAAAAAATGGAATCGAATCGAATCGAATCTAAGAAAATCAAATCACATCGAATCGATAGAAATCGAATGGAATGGAATCAAATCGAATCGAAAAAAATCGAATCGAAACGAAAATAATCGAATCGAAATGAAGATAATCGAATCGAATCGAAAATAATTGAATCGAAACGTAAATAATCAAATCGAAGTGAAAATAAACGAATCGATTTAAAAATTCGAATTGAAACGAAAATAATCGAATCGAATAAAAAACAATCGAGTTGAAACGAAAATAATTGAGTTGAAACAAAAATAATCCAATCGAAATGAAAATCGAATCAAAACGAAAATAATCGAATGGAATAAAAAGAATACAGTCAAAAGAAAAATAATCAAATCGAAATGAAAAAAATGGAATGGAATCGAATCGAATTGAAGAAAATCAAATCGCATCGAATCGATAAATATCGAATGGAATGGAATTGAATCGAAACGAAAATAATCGAATCAAAACGAAGATAATCGAATCGAATAAAAACATAATCGAAACGAAAATAAGCGAATCGAAACGAAAAAAATCGCATCAAAACGAAAATAATCGAATCGAAACCAAAATAATCAATCAAAATGAAAATAATCGAATCGAATCGAAAATAATCACATCAAAACGAAAATAAACGAATCGAATCAAAAAATTCGAATCGAAAAGAAACGAATTGAATCGAATCGAAAAAAATCAAATCGAATAGAAAATAATCGAATTGAAATGAAAAAAATCAAGTAGAAGCGAAAATAATCTAATCGAAACCAAAATAATTAAATGGAAATGAAAATAACCGAATCGAATCGAAAATAATCAAATCGAATCGAAAATAATCAAATCGAATCGGAAATAATGGAATCGAAACCAAAATAATCAAATCGATATGAAAATAATCGAATCGAAAATAATCAAATCGAAACCAAAATAATCGAATCGAAATGAAAAAAATCAAGTAGAAGCGAAAATAATTAAATCGAATCGAAAATAATCTAATCGAAATAAAAATAATCAAATCGAAACGAAAATAATCAAATAGAAACGAAAATAATTGAATCAAAAAGAAGCGAATTGAATTGAATCGAAAAAAATCAAATCGAATCGAAAATAATCAAATCGAAATGAGAAAAATCAAATCGAATCAAAAATAATTGAATCGAATCTAAAACAAATCTAACTGAAAATAATCAAATTGAATCGAAAAAATTCGAATAGAAAAGAAACGAATTGAATCGAATCGAAAAAAATCAAATCGAATAGAAAATAATCAAATCGAAACGAAAATAATCAATTGAAATGAAAATAATCGAATCGAAACCAAAATATTCAAATCCACATGAAAATAATTGATCGAATCGAAAATAATCAAGTCGAATAGAAAATAATCGAATCGAAATGAAAATAATCAATCGAAACGAAAATCGAATCAAATTAAAAATAATCAAATCGAAACGAATATAATCTAATTGAATAGAAAATAATCAAATCGAAACGAAAATAACCGAATCGAAATTAAAATAATTGAATCGAAACGAAAATAAATAATCAAAACGACAATGATCGAATTGAAACGAAAAAAAATCAAATTGAAACACAAAAATAATCGAATCGAAAAGAAAAAAATCCAATCGAATAGCATCGAATCGAAAAAATCGATTCGAATTGAATCGAAAATATCGAATCGAAACGAAAATAAATGAATCAAAACAATAATGATTGAATCGAAACGAAAATAATTGAATCGAAACGAAAAAATCATGTAGAAGCGAAAAAAATCAAATCAAAAATAATCAAATCGAAAATAATCAAATAGAAATGAAAATAATCGAATCGAGATGAGAAAAGTCAAATCGAAATGAAAATAATCGAATCGAAACGAAAATAATCGAATCGAAAAGAAAATAAACGGATCGAATCGAAAAAATTCGAATTGAAAAGAAACGAATCGACATGAAAATAATCGAATCGGATAGAAAATAATCGAATTGAAACGTAAAAATTCGAATCGAAAAGAAACGAATTAAATCGACATGAAAATAATCAAATCGAATAGAAAATAATCGAATCGAAACAAAAATAATGAATCGAAACGAGAAAAATCGAATTGAAAAGAAAATAATCGAATCGAATCGAAAAAATTCGAATACAAAAGAAACAAATTGAATCGACATGAAAATAATCGAATCGAATAGAAGATAATCGAATCAAAACGAAAATAATCAATCGATACAAAAATAATCGAATTGAAACCAAAATAATCAAATCCACATGAAAATAATCGAATCGAATCAAAAATAATCAAATCGAAACTAAAATAATCAAATCGAATCGAAAATAATCAAATTGAATAGGAAATAATCGAATCGAAATGAAAAAAATCAAGTAGAAGCGAAAATAATCGAGTTGAAACCAAAATAATTAAATCGACATGAAAATAATCGAATCGAAATAATAAAATAGAAACGAAAATAATCGAGTCGCAACCAAACTAATCGAATCGACATGAAAATAATCGAATCGAAACGAAAATAATCGGATGGAATAAAAAGAATAGAATCTAAACAAAAATAATCAAATCGAAATAAAAAAAAGGAATCGAATCGAATCTAAGAAAATCAAATCTCATCGAATCAATAGAAACCGAATGGAATGGAATCGAATCGAATCGAAAAAAATCGAATCGAAATGAAAATAATCGAATCGAAATGAAGATAATCGAGTTGAATAAAAACATAATCGAAACGAAAATAATCGAATCGAAACAAAAAATCGCATCAAAACGAAAATAATCGAAACCAAAATAATCACACAACATGAAAATAATCGAATTGAATCGAAAATAATCACATCGAAACGAAAATAATCAGATAGAATCAAAAGTAATCAAATTGAAACCAAAATAATCGAATCAAATCAACAATAATCGAGTCGAATCGAAAATAATCGAATCGAAATGAAAATAATCGAATCGAATCGAAAATAATTGAATCGAAATGTAAATAATCAAATCGAAGTGAAAATAAACGAATCGATTTAAAAATTCGAATTGAAACGAAAATAATCGAATCGAATCAAAAACAATCGAGTTGAAACGAAAATAATGGAGTTGAAACAAAAATAATCCAATCGAAATGAAAATCGAATCAAAACGAAAATAATCGAATGGAATAAAAAGAATACAGTCAAAAGAAAAATAATCAAATCGAAATGAAAAAAATGGAATGGAATCGAATCGAATTGAAGAAAATCAAATCGCATTGAATTGATAAATATCGAATGGAATGGAATTGAATCGAAACGAAAATAATCGAATCAAAACGAAGATAATCGAATCGAATAAAAACATAATCGAAACGAAAATAATCAATCGAAATGAAAATCAAATCGAAGCCAAAATAATCAAATCCACATGAAAAAAATCAAATCGAATCGAAAATGATCAAATCGAAACTAAAATCAAATTGACATGAAAAAAATCAAATCGAATCAAAAATAATCAAATCGAAACAAAAATAATCAAATTGAATCAAAAATAATCAAATCGAATCGAAAATAATCAATCGAAACGAAAATAATAGAAACGAAACCAAAATAATCAAATCGACATGAAAATAATGGAATCGAATCGAAAGTAATCAAATAGTAACTAAAATAATCGAATAGAATAGAAAATGATGAAATCGAAACGAAAATAATCAATCGAAATGAAAATCAAATCGAAAACAAAATAATCAAATCGACATGAAAAAAATCAAATCGAATAGAAAATAATCGAATCAAAACAAAAATAATGAATCAAAACGAGAAAAATCGAATCGAAAAGAAAATAATCGGATCGAATCGAAAAAATTCGAATTGAAAAGAAACGAATTGAATCGACATGAAAATAATCGAATCGAATAGAAAATAATCGAATTGAAACGAAAATAATCAAATAGAAATGAAAATAATCGAATCGAAAAGAAACAACTTGAATTGAATCGAAAAAAATCAAATCGAATTGAAAATAATCAAATCGAAATGAGAAAAATCGAATCGAATCAAAAATAATTGAATCGAATCTAAAATAAACAAATCTAACTGAAAATAATCAAATCGAATCGAAAAAATTCGAATAGAAAAGAAACGAATTGAATCGACATGAAAATAATCGAATCGAATAGAAAATAATCAAATCAAAACGAAGATAATCAATCGATACAAAAATAATCGAATCGAAACCAAAATAATCAAATCCACATGAAAATAATCGAATCGAATTGAAAATAATCAAATCGAAACTAAAATAATCGAATCGAATCGAAAATAATCAAATTGAATAGGAAATAATCGAATCGAAATGAAAAAAATCAAGTAGAAGCGAAAATAATCGAGTTGAAACCAAAATAATTAAATCGACATGAAAATAATCGAATCGAAATAATAAAATAGAAACGAAAATAATCGAATCAAATCGATAATAACCGAATCGAAATGAAAATTATCGAGTCGCAACCAAAATAATCGAATCGACATGAAAATAATCGAATCGAAATGAAAATAATCGGATGGAATAAAAAGAATAGAATCTAAACAAAAATAATCAAATCGAAATGAAAAAAATGGAATCGAATCGAATCGAATCTAAGAAAATCAAATCACATCGAATCGATAGAAATCGAATGGAATGGAATCAAATCGAATCGAAAAAAATCGAATCGAAACGAAAATAATCGAATCGAAATGAAGATAATCGAATCGAATCGAAAATAATTGAATCGAAACGTAAATAATCAAATCGAAGTGAAAATGAACGAATCGATTTAAAAATTCGAATTGAAACGAAAATAATCGAATCGAATCAAAAACAATCGAGTTGAAACGAAAATAATGGAGTTGAAACAAAAATAATCCAATCGAAATGAAAATCGAATCAAAACGAAAATAATCGAATGGAATAAAAAGAATACAGTCAAAAGAAAAATAATCAAATCGAAATGAAAAAAATGGAATGGAATCGAATCGAATTGAAGAAAATCAAATCGCATCGAATCGATAAATATCGAATGGAATGGAATTGAATCGAAACGAAAATAATCGAATCAAAACGAAGATAATCGAATCGAATAAAAACATAATCGAAACGAAAATAAGCGAATCGAAACGAAAAAAATCGCATCAAAACGAAAATAATCGAATCGAAACCAAAATAATCAATCAAAATGAAAATAATCGAATCGAATCGAAAATAATCACATCAAAACGAAAATAAACGAATCGAATCAAAAAATTCGAATCGAAAAGAAACGAATTGAATCGAATCGAAAAAAATCAAATCGAATAGAAAATAATCGAATTGAAATGAAAAAAATCAAGTAGAAGCGAAAATAATCTAATCGAAACCAAAATAATTAAATGGAAATGAAAATAACCGAATCGAATCGAAAATAATCAAATCGAATCGAAAATAATCAAATCGAATCGGAAATAATGGAATCGAAACCAAAATAATCAAATCGATATGAAAATAATCGAATCGAAAATAATCAAATCGAAACCAAAATAATCGAATCGAAATGAAAAAAATCAAGTAGAAGCGAAAATAATTAAATCGAATCGAAAATAATCTAATCGAAATAAAAATAATCAAATCGAAACGAAAATAATCAAATAGAAACGAAAATAATTGAATCAAAAAGAAGCGAATTGAATTGAATCGAAAAAAATCAAATCGAATCGAAAATAATCAAATCGAAATGAGAAAAATCAAATCGAATCAAAAATAATTGAATCGAATCTAAAACAAATCTAACTGAAAATAATCAAATTGAATCGAAAAAATTCGAATAGAAAAGAAACGAATTGAATCGAATCGAAAAAAATCAAATCGAATAGAAAATAATCAAATCGAAACGAAAATAATCAATTGAAATGAAAATAATCGAATCGAAACCAAAATATTCAAATCCACATGAAAATAATTGATCGAATCGAAAATAATCAAGTCGAATAGAAAATAATCGAATCGAAATGAAAATAATCAATCGAAACGAAAATCGAATCAAATTAAAAATAATCAAATCGAAACGAATATAATCTAATTGAATAGAAAATAATCAAATCGAAACGAAAATAACCGAATCGAAATTAAAATAATTGAATCGAAACGAAAATAAATAATCAAAACGACAATGATCGAATTGAAACGAAAAAAAATCAAATTGAAACACAAAAATAATCGAATCGAAAAAAAAATCCAATCGAATAGCATCGAATCGAAAAAATCAATTCGAATTGAATCGAAAATATCGAATCGAAACGAAAATAAATGAATCAAAACAATAATGATTGAATCGAAACGAAAATAAATGAATCGAAACGAAAAAATCATGTAGAAGCGAAAAAAATCAAATCAAAAATAATCAAATCGAAAATAATCAAATAGAAATGAAAATAATCGAATCGAGATGAGAAAAGTCAAATCGAAATGAAAATAATCGAATCGAAACGAAAATAATCGAATCGAAAAGAAAATAAACGGATCGAATCGAAAAAATTCGAATTGAAAAGAAACGAATTGAATCGACATGAAAATAATCGAATCGGATAGAAAATAATCGAATCGAAACGTAAAAATTCGAATCGAAAAGAAACGAATTAAATCGACATGAAAATAATCAAATCGAATAGAAAATAATCGAATCGAAACAAAAATAATGAATCGAAACGAGAAAAATCGAATTGAAAAGAAAATAATCGAATCGAATCGAAAAAATTCGAATACAAAAGAAACAAATTGAATCGACATGAAAATAATCGAATCGAATAGAAAATAATCGAATCAAAACGAAAATAATCGATACAAAAATAATCGAATTGAAACCAAAATAATCAAATCCACATGAAAATAATCGAATCGAATCAAAAATAATCAAATCGAAACTAAAATAATCAAATCGAATCGAAAATAATCAAATTGAATAGGAAATAATCGAATCGAAATGAAAAAAATCAAGTGGAAGCGAAAATAATCGAGTCGCAACCAAAATAATCGAATCGACATGAAAATAATCGAATCGAAACGAAAATAATCGGATGGAATAAAAAGAATAGAATCTAAACAAAAATAATCAAATCGAAATAAAAAAAAGGAATCGAATCGAATCTAAGAAAATCAAATCTCATCGAATCAATAGAAACCGAATGGAATGGAATCGAATCGAATCGAAAAAAATCGAATCGAAATGAAAATAATCGAATCGAAATGAAGATAATCGAGTTGAATAAAAACATAATCGAAACGAAAATAATCGAATCGAAACAAAAAATCGCATCAAAACGAAAATAATCGAAACCAAAATAATCACACAACATGAAAATAATCGAATTGAATTGAAAATAATCACATCGAAACGAAAATAATCAGATAGAATCAAAAGTAATCAAATTGAAACCAAAATAACCGAATCAAATCAACAATAATCGAGTCGAATCGAAAATAATCGAATCGAAATGAAAATAATCGAATCGAATCGAAAATAATTGAATCGAAATGTAAATAATCAAATCGAAGTGAAAATAAACGAATCGATTTAAAAATTCGAATTGAAACGAAAATAATTGAATCGAATCAAAAACAATCGAGTTGAAACGAAAATAATGGAGTTGAAACAAAAATAATCCAATCGAAATGAAAATCGAATCAAAACGAAAATAATCGAATGGAATAAAAAGAATACAGTCAAAAGAAAAATAATCAAATCGAAATGAAAAAAATGGAATGGAATCGAATCGAATTGAAGAAAATCAAATCGCATCGAATTGATAAATATCGAATGGAATGGAATTGAATCGAAATGAAAATAATCGAATCAAAACGAAGATAATCGAATCGAATAAAAACATAATCGAAACGAAAATAATCAATCGAAATGAAAATCAAATCGAAGCCAAAATAATCAAATCCACATGAAAAAAATCAAATCGAATCGAAAATAATCAAATCGAAACTAAAATCATATCGACATGAAAAAAATCAAATCGAATTGAAAATAATCAAATCGAAACTAAAATCAAATTGACATGAAAAAAATCAAATCGAATCAAAAATAATCAAATCGAAACAAAAATAATCAAATTGAATCAAAAATAATCAAATCGAATCGAAAATAATCAATCGAAACGAAAATAATAGAAACGAAACCAAAATAATCAAATCGACATGAAAATAATGGAATCGAATCGAAAGTAATCAAATAGTAACTAAAATAATCGAATAGAATAGAAAATGATGAAATCGAAATGAAAATAATCAATCGAAATGAAAATCAAATCGAAAACAAAATAATCAAATCGACATGAAAAAAATCAAATCGAATAGAAAATAATCGAATCAAAACAAAAATAATGAATCAAAACGAGAAAAATCGAATCGAAAAGAAAATAATCGGATCGAATCGAAAAAATTCGAATTGAAAAGAAACGAATTGAATCGACATGAAAATAATCGAATCGAATAGAAAATAATCGAATTGAAACGAAAATAATCAAATAGAAATGAAAATAATCGAATCGAAAAGAAACAAATTGAATTGAATCGACAAAAATCAAATCGAATTGAAAATAATCAAATCGAAATGAGAAAAATCGAATCGAATCAAAAATAATTGAATCGAATCTAAAATAAACAAATCTAACTGAAAATAATCAAATCGAATCGAAAAAATTCGAATAGAAAAGAAACGAATTGAATCGACATGAAAATAATCGAATCGAATAGAAAATAATCAAATCGAAACGAAGATAATCAATCGATACAAAAATAATCGAATCGAAACCAAAATAATCAAATCCACATGAAAATAATCGAATCGAATCGAAAATAATCGAATCGAAACTAAAATAATCGAATCGAATCGAAAATAATCAAATTGAATAGGAAATAATCGAATCGAAATGAAAAAAATCAAGTAGAAGCGAAAATAATCGAGTTGAAACCAAAATAATTAAATCGACATGAAAATAATCGAATCGAAATAATAAAATAGAAACGAAAATAATCGAATCAAATCGATAATAACCGAATCGAAATGAAAATTATCGAGTCGCAACCAAAATAATCGAATCGACATGAAAATAATCGAATCGAAATGAAAATAATCGAATGGAATAAAAAGAATAGAATCTAAACAAAAATAATCAAATCGAAATGAAAAAAATGGAATCGAATCGAATCGAATCTAAGAAAATCAAATCACATCGAATCGATAGAAATCGAATGGAATGGAATCAAATCGAATCGAAAAAAATCGAATCGAAACGAAAATAATCGAATCGAAATGAAGATAATCGAATCGAATCGAAAATAATTGAATCGAAACGTAAATAATCAAATCGAAGTGAAAATAAACGAATCGATTTAAAAATTCGAATTGAAACGAAAATAATCGAATCGAATCAAAAACAATCGAGTTGAAACGAAAATAATTGAGTTGAAACAAAAATAATCCAATCGAAATGAAAATCGAATCAAAACGAAAATAATCGAATGGAATAAAAAGAATACAGTCAAAAGAAAAATAATCAAATCGAAATGAAAAAAATGGAATGGAATCGAATCGAATTGAAGAAAATCAAATCGCATCGAATCGATAGAAATCGAATGGAATGGAATCAAATCGAATCGAAAAAAATCGAATCGAAACGAAAATAATCGAATCGAAATGAAGATAATCGAATCGAATCGAAAATAATTGAATCGAAACGTAAATAATCAAATCGAAGTGAAAATAAACGAATCGATTTAAAAATTCGAATTGAAACGAAAATAATCGAATCGAATCAAAAACAATCGAGTTGAAACGAAAATAATTGAGTTGAAACAAAAATAATCCAATCGAAATGAAAATCGAATCAAAACGAAAATAATCGAATGGAATAAAAAGAATACAGTCAAAAGAAAAATAATCAAATCGAAATGAAAAAAATGGAATGGAATCGAATCGAATTGAAGAAAATCAAATCGCATCGAATCGATAAATATCGAATGGAATGGAATTGAATCGAAACGAAAATAATCGAATCAAAACGAAGATAATCGAATCGAATAAAAACATAATCGAAACGAAAATAATCAATCGAAATGAAAATCAAATCGAAGCCAAAATAATCAAATCCACATGAAAAAAATCAAATCGAATCGAAAATAATCAAATCGAAACTAAAATCATATCGACATGAAAAAAATCAAATCGAATTGAAAATAATCAAATCGAAACTAAAATCAAATTGACATGAAAAAAATCAAATCGAATCAAAAATAATCAAATCGAAACAAAAATAATCAAATTGAATCAAAAATAATCAAATCGAATCGAAAATAATCAATCGAAACGAAAATAATAGAAACGAAACCAAAATAATCAAATCGACATGAAAATAATGGAATCGAATCGAAAGTAATCAAATAGTAACTAAAATAATCGAATAGAATAGAAAATGATGAAATCGAAACGAAAATAATCAATCGAAATGAAAATCAAATCGAAAACAAAATAATCAAATCGACATGAAAAAAATCAAATCGAATAGAAAATGAATCAAAACAAAAATAATGAATCAAAACGAGAAAAATCGAATCGAAAAGAAAATAATCGGATCGAATCGAAAAAATTCGAATTGAAAAGAAACGAATTGAATCGACATAAAAATAATCGAATCGAATAGAAAATAATCGAATTGAAATGAAAATAATCAAATAGAAATGAAAATAATCGAATCGAAAAGAAACAAATTGAATTGAATCGAAAAAAATCAAATCGAATTGAAAATAATCAAATCGAAATGAGAAAAATCGAATCGAATCAAAAATAATTGAATCGAATCTAAAATAAACAAATCTAACTGAAAATAATCAAATCGAATCGAAAAAATTCGAATAGAAAAGAAACGAATTGAATCGACATGAAAATAATCGAATCGAATAGAAAATAATCAAATCGAAACGAAGATAATCAATCGATACAAAAATAATCGAATCGAAACCAAAATAATCAAATCCACATGAAAATAATCGAATCGAATCGAAAATAATCGAATCGAAACTAAAATAATCGAATCGAATCGAAAATAATCAAATTGAATAGGAAATAATCGAATCGAAATGAAAAAAATCAAGTAGAAGCGAAAATAATCGAGTTGAAACCAAAATAATTAAATCGACATGAAAATAATCGAATCGAAATAATAAAATAGAAACGAAAATAATCGAATCAAATCGATAATAACCGAATCGAAATGAAAATTATCGAGTCGCAACCAAAATAATCGAATCGACATGAAAATAATCGAATCGAAATGAAAATAATCGAATGGAATAAAAAGAATAGAATCTAAACAAAAATAATCAAATCGAAATGAAAAAAATGGAATCGAATCGAATCCAATCTAAGAAAATCAAATCACATCGAATCGATAGAAATCGAATGGAATGGAATCAAATCGAATCGAAAAAAATCGAATCGAAACGAAAATAATCGAATCGAAATGAAGATAATCGAATCGAATCGAAAATAATTGAATCGAAACGTAAATAATCAAATCGAAGTGAAAATAAACGAATCGATTTAAAAATTCGAATTGAAACGAAAATAATCGAATCGAATCAAAAACAATCGAGTTGAAACGAAAATAATTGAGTTGAAACAAAAATAATCCAATCGAAATGAAAATCGAATCAAAACGAAAATAATCGAATGGAATAAAAAGAATACAGTCAAAAGAAAAATAATCAAATCGAAATGAAAAAAATGGAATGGAATCGAATCGAATTGAAGAAAATCAAATCGCATCGAATCGATAAATATCGAATGGAATGGAATTGAATCGAAACGAAAATAATCGAATCAAAACGAAGATAATCGAATCGAATAAAAACATAATCGAAACGAAAATAAGCGAATCGAAACGAAAAAAATCGCATCAAAACGAAAATAATCGAATCGAAACCAAAATAATCAATCAAAATGAAAATAATCGAATCGAATCGAAAATAATCACATCAAAACGAAAATAAACGAATCGAATCAAAAAATTCGAATCGAAAAGAAACGAATTGAATCGAATCGAAAAAAATCAAATCGAATAGAAAATAATCGAATTGAAATGAAAAAAATCAAGTAGAAGCGAAAATAATCTAATCGAAACCAAAATAATTAAATGGAAATGAAAATAACCGAATCGAATCGAAAATAATCAAATCGAATCGAAAATAATCAAATCGAATCGGAAATAATGGAATCGAAACCAAAATAATCAAATCGATATGAAAATAATCGAATCGAAAATAATCAAATCGAAACCAAAATAATCGAATCGAAATGAAAAAAATCAAGTAGAAGCGAAAATAATTAAATCGAATCGAAAATAATCTAATCGAAATAAAAATAATCAAATCGAAACGAAAATAATCAAATAGAAACGAAAATAATTGAATCAAAAAGAAGCGAATTGAATTGAATCGAAAAAAATCAAATCGAATCGAAAATAATCAAATCGAAATGAGAAAAATCAAATCGAATCAAAAATAATTGAATCGAATCTAAAACAAATCTAACTGAAAATAATCAAATTGAATCGAAAAAATTCGAATAGAAAAGAAACGAATTGAATCGAATCAAAAAAATCAAATCGAATAGAAAATAATCAAATCGAAACGAAAATAATCAATTGAAATGAAAATAATCGAATCGAAACCAAAATATTCAAATCCACATGAAAATAATTGATCGAATCGAAAATAATCAAGTCGAATAGAAAATAATCGAATCGAAATGAAAATAATCAATCGAAACGAAAATCGAATCAAATTAAAAATAATCAAATCGAAACGAATATAATCTAATTGAATAGAAAATAATCAAATCGAAACGAAAATAACCGAATCGAAATTAAAATAATTGAATCGAAACGAAAATAAATAATCAAAACGACAATGATCGAATTGAAACGAAAAAAAATCAAATTGAAACACAAAAATAATCGAATCGAAAAGAAAAAAATCCAATCGAATAGCATCGAATCGAAAAAATCGATTCGAATTGAATCGAAAATATCGAATCGAAACGAAAATAAATGAATCAAAACAATAATGATTGAATCGAAACGAAAATAAATGAATCGAAACGAAAAAATCATGTAGAAGCGAAAAAAATCAAATCAAAAATAATCAAATCGAAAATAATCAAATAGAAATGAAAATAATCGAATCGAGATGAGAAAAGTCAAATCGAAATGAAAATAATCGAAACGAAAATAATCGAATCGAAAAGAAAATAAACGGATCGAATCGAAAAAATTCGAATTGAAAAGAAACGAATTGAATCGACATGAAAATAATCGAATCGGATAGAAAATAATCGAATCGAAACGTAAAAATTCGAATCGAAAAGAAACGAATTAAATCGACATGAAAATAATCAAATCGAATAGAAAATAATCGAATCGAAACAAAAATAATGAATCGAAACGAGAAAAATCGAATTGAAAAGAAAATAATCGAATCGAATCGAAAAAATTCGAATACAAAAGAAACAAATTGAATCGACATGAAAATAATCGAATCGAATAGAAAATAATCGAATCAAAACGAAAATAATCAATCGATACAAAAATAATCGAATTGAAACCAAAATAATCAAATCCACATGAAAATAATCGAATCGAATCAAAAATAATCAAATCGAAACTAAAATAATCAAATCGAATCGAAAATAATCAAATTGAATAGGAAATAATCGAATCGAAATGAAAAAAATCAAGTAGAAGCGAAAATAATCGAGTTGAAACCAAAATAAT
Source organism: Vulpes vulpes (assembly GCF_048418805.1). Taxonomy (NCBI): domain Eukaryota; kingdom Metazoa; phylum Chordata; class Mammalia; order Carnivora; family Canidae; genus Vulpes; species Vulpes vulpes. Next base: position 260,164 of record NW_027325682.1, on the reverse strand, counting down.
TAAATCGACATGAAAATAATCGAATCGAAATAATAAAATAGAAACGAAAATAATCGAGTCGCAACCAAAATAATCGAATCGACATGAAAATAATCGAATCGAAACGAAAATAATCGGATGGAATAAAAAGAATAGAATCTAAACAAAAATAATCAAATCGAAATAAAAAAAAGGAATCGAATCAAATCTAAGAAAATCAAATCTCATCGAATCAATAGAAACCGAATGGAATGGAATCGAATCGAATCGAAAAAAATCGAATCGAAATGAAAATAATCGAATCGAAATGAAGATAATCGAGTTGAATAAAAACATAATCGAAACGAAAATAATCGAATCGAAACAAAAAATCGCATCAAAACGAAAATAATCGAAACCAAAATAATCACACAACATGAAAATAATCGAATTGAATCGAAAATAATCACATCGAAACGAAAATAATCAGATAGAATCAAAAGTAATCAAATTGAAACCAAAATAATCGAATCAAATCAACAATAATCGAGTCGAATCGAAAATAATCGAATCGAAATGAAAATAATCGAATCGAATCGAAAATAATTGAATCGAAATGTAAATAATCAAATCGAAGTGAAAATAAACGAATCGATTTAAAAATTCGAATTGAAACGAAAATAATCGAATCGAATCAAAAACAATCGAGTTGAAACGAAAATAATTGAGTTGAAACAAAAATAATCCAATCGAAATGAAAATCGAATCAAAACGAAAATAATCGAATGGAATAAAAAGAATACAGTCAAAAGAAAAATAATCAAATCGAAATGAAAAAAAATGGAATGGAATCGAATCGAATTGAAGAAAATCAAATCGCATCGAATTGATAAATATCGAATGGAATGGAATTGAATCGAAACGAAAATAATCGAATCAAAACGAAGATAATCGAATCGAATAAAAACATAATCGAAACGAAAATAATCAATCGAAATGAAAATCAAATCGAAGCCAAAATAATCAAATCCACATGAAAAAAATCAAATCGAATCGAAAATAATCAAATCGAAACTAAAATCATATCGACATGAAAAAAATCAAATCGAATTGAAAATAATCAAATCGAAACTAAAATCAAATTGACATGAAAAAAATCAAATCGAATCAAAAATAATCAAATCGAAACAAAAATAATCAAATTGAATCAAAAATAATCAAATCGAATCGAAAATAATCAATCGAAACGAAAATAATAGAAACGAAACCAAAATAATCAAATCGACATGAAAATAATGGAATCGAATCGAAAGTAATCAAATAGTAACTAAAATAATCGAATAGAATAGAAAATGATGAAATCGAAACGAAAATAATCAATCGAAATGAAAATCAAATCGAAAACAAAATAATCAAATCGACATGAAAAAAATCAAATCGAATAGAAAATAATCGAATCAAAACAAAAATAATGAATCAAAACGAGAAAAATCGAATCGAAAAGAAAATAATCGGATCGAATCGAAAAAATTCGAATTGAAAAGAAACGAATTGAATCGACATGAAAATAATCGAATCGAATAGAAAATAATCGAATTGAAACGAAAATAATCAAATAGAAATGAAAATAATCGAATCGAAAAGAAACAAATTGAATTGAATCGACAAAAATCAAATCGAATTGAAAATAATCAAATCGAAATGAGAAAAATCGAATCGAATCAAAAATAATTGAATCGAATCTAAAATAAACAAATCTAACTGAAAATAATCAAATCGAATCGAAAAAATTCGAATAGAAAAGAAACGAATTGAATCGACATGAAAATAATCGAATCGAATAGAAAATAATCAAATCGAAACGAAGATAATCAATCGATACAAAAATAATCGAATCGAAACCAAAATAATCAAATCCACATGAAAATAATCGAATCGAATCGAAAATAATCGAATCGAAACTAAAATAATCGAATCGAATCGAAAATAATCAAATTGAATAGGAAATAATCGAATCGAAATGAAAAAAATCAAGTAGAAGCGAAAATAATCGAGTTGAAACCAAAATAATTAAATCGACATGAAAATAATCGAATCGAAATAATAAAATAGAAACGAAAATAATCGAATCAAATCGATAATAACCGAATCGAAATGAAAATTATCGAGTCGCAACCAAAATAATCGAATCGACATGAAAATAATCGAATCGAAATGAAAATAATCGAATGGAATAAAAAGAATAGAATCTAAACAAAAATAATCAAATCGAAATGAAAAAAATGGAATCGAATCGAATCGAATCTAAGAAAATCAAATCACATCGAATCGATAGAAATCGAATGGAATGGAATCAAATCGAATCGAAAAAAATCGAATCGAAACGAAAATAATCGAATCGAAATGAAGATAATCGAATCGAATCGAAAATAATTGAATCGAAACGTAAATAATCAAATCGAAGTGAAAATAAACGAATCGATTTAAAAATTCGAATTGAAACGAAAATAATCGAATCGAATCAAAAACAATCGAGTTGAAACGAAAATAATTGAGTTGAAACAAAAATAATCCAATCGAAATGAAAATCGAATCAAAACGAAAATAATCGAATGGAATAAAAAGAATACAGTCAAAAGAAAAATAATCAAATCGAAATGAAAAAAATGGAATGGAATCGAATCGAATTGAAGAAAATCAAATCGCATCGAATCGATAAATATCGAATGGAATGGAATTGAATCGAAACGAAAATAATCGAATCAAAACGAAGATAACCGAATCGAATAAAAACATAATCGAAACGAAAATAAGCGAATCGAAACGAAAAAAATCGCATCAAAACGAAAATAATCGAATCGAAACCAAAATAATCAATCAAAATGAAAATAATCGAATCGAATCGAAAATAATCACATCAAAACGAAAATAAACGAATCGAATCAAAAAATTCGAATCGAAAAGAAACGAATTGAATCGAATCGAAAAAAATCAAATCGAATAGAAAATAATCGAATTGAAATGAAAAAAATCAAGTAGAAGCGAAAATAATCTAATCGAAACCAAAATAATTAAATGGAAATGAAAATAACCGAATCGAATCGAAAATAATCAAATCGAATCGAAAATAATCAAATCGAATCGGAAATAATGGAATCGAAACCAAAATAATCAAATCGATATGAAAATAATCGAATCGAAAATAATCAAATCGAAACCAAAATAATCGAATCGAAATGAAAAAAATCAAGTAGAAGCGAAAATAATTAAATCGAATCGAAAATAATCTAATCGAAATAAAAATAATCAAATCGAAACGAAAATAATCAAATAGAAACGAAAATAATTGAATCAAAAAGAAGCGAATTGAATTGAATCGAAAAAAATCAAATCGAATCGAAAATAATCAAATCGAAATGAGAAAAATCAAATCGAATCAAAAATAATTGAATCGAATCTAAAACAAATCTAACTGAAAATAATCAAATTGAATCGAAAAAATTCGAATAGAAAAGAAACGAATTGAATCGAATCAAAAAAATCAAATCGAATAGAAAATAATCAAATCGAAACGAAAATAATCAATTGAAATGAAAATAATCGAATCGAAACCAAAATATTCAAATCCACATGAAAATAATTGATCGAATCGAAAATAATCAAGTCGAATAGAAAATAATCGAATCGAAATGAAAATAATCAATCGAAACGAAAATCGAATCAAATTAAAAATAATCAAATCGAAACGAATATAATCTAATTGAATAGAAAATAATCAAATCGAAACGAAAATAACCGAATCGAAATTAAAATAATTGAATCGAAACGAAAATAAATAATCAAAACGACAATGATCGAATTGAAACGAAAAAAAATCAAATTGAAACACAAAAATAATCGAATCGAAAAGAAAAAAATCCAATCGAATAGCATCGAATCGAAAAAATCGATTCGAATTGAATCGAAAATATCGAATCGAAACGAAAATAAATGAATCAAAACAATAATGATTGAATCGAAACGAAAATAAATGAATCGAAACGAAAAAATCATGTAGAAGCGAAAAAAATCAAATCAAAAATAATCAAATCGAAAATAATCAAATAGAAATGAAAATAATCGAATCGAGATGAGAAAAGTCAAATCGAAATGAAAATAATCGAAACGAAAATAATCGAATCGAAAATAAAATAAACGGATCGAATCGAAAAAATTCGAATTGAAAAGAAACGAATTGAATCGACATGAAAATAATCGAATCGGATAGAAAATAATCGAATCGAAACGTAAAAATTCGAATCGAAAAGAAACGAATTAAATCGACATGAAAATAATCAAATCGAATAGAAAATAATCGAATCGAAACAAAAATAATGAATCGAAACGAGAAAAATCGAATTGAAAAGAAAATAATCGAATCGAATCGAAAAAATTCGAATACAAAAGAAACAAATTGAATCGACATGAAAATAATCGAATCGAATAGAAAATAATCGAATCAAAACGAAAATAATCAATCGATACAAAAATAATCGAATTGAAACCAAAATAATCAAATCCACATGAAAATAATCGAATCGAATCAAAAATAATCAAATCGAAACTAAAATAATCAAATCGAATCGAAAATAATCAAATTGAATAGGAAATAATCGAATCGAAATGAAAAAAATCAAGTAGAAGCGAAAATAATCGAGTTGAAACCAAAATAATTAAATCGACATGAAAATAATCGAATCGAAATAATAAAATAGAAATGAAAATAATCGAGTCGCAACCAAAATAATCGAATCGACATGAAAATAATCGAATCGAAATGAAAATAATCGGATGGAATAAAAAGAATAGAATCTAAACAAAAATAATCAAAGCGAAATAAAAAAAAGGAATCGAATCGAATCTAAGAAAATCAAATCTCATCGAATCAATAGAAACCGAATGGAATGGAATCGAATCGAATCGAAAAAAATCGAATCGAAATGAAAATAATCGAATCGAAATGAAGATAATCGAGTTGAATAAAAACATAATCGAAACGAAAATAATCGAATCGAAACAAAAAATCGCATCAAAACGAAAATAATCGAAACCAAAATAATCACACAACATGAAAATAATCGAATTGAATCGAAAATAATCACATCGAAACGAAAATAATCAGATAGAATCAAAAGTAATCAAATTGAAACCAAAATAATCGAATCAAATCAACAATAATCGAGTCGAATCGAAAATAATCGAATCGAAAATAATCGAATCGAATCGAAAATAATTGAATCGAAATGTAAATAATCAAATCGAAGTGAAAATAAACGAATCGATTTAAAAATTCGAATTGAAACGAAAATAATCGAATCGAATCAAAAACAATCGAGTTGAAACGAAAATAATTGAGTTGAAACAAAAATAATCCAATCGAAATGAAAATCGAATCAAAACGAAAATAATCGAATGGAATAAAAAGAATACAGTCAAAAGAAAAATAATCAAATCGAAATGAAAAAAAATGGAATGGAATCGAATCGAATTGAAGAAAATCAAATCGCATCGAATTGATAAATATCGAATGGAATGGAATTGAATCGAAACGAAAATAATCGAATCAAAACGAAGATAATCGAATCGAATAAAAACATAATCGAAACGAAAATAATCAATCGAAATGAAAATCAAATCGAAGCCAAAATAATCAAATCCACATGAAAAAAATCAAATCGAATCGAAAATAATCAAATCGAAACTAAAATCATATCGACATGAAAAAAATCAAATCGAATTGAAAATAATCAAATCGAAACTAAAATCAAATTGACATGAAAAAAATCAAATCGAATCAAAAATAATCAAATCGAAACAAAAATAATCAAATTGAATCAAAAATAATCAAATCGAATCGAAAATAATCAATCGAAACGAAAATAATAGAAACGAAACCAAAATAATCAAATCGACATGAAAATAATGGAATCGAATCGAAAGTAATCAAATAGTAACTAAAATAATCGAATAGAATAGAAAATGATGAAATCGAAATGAAAATAATCAATCGAAATGAAAATCAAATCGAAAACAAAATAATCAAATCGACATGAAAAAAATCAAATCGAATAGAAAATAATCGAATCAAAACAAAAATAATGAATCAAAACGAGAAAAATCGAATCGAAAAGAAAATAATCGGATCGAATCGAAAAAATTCGAATTGAAAAGAAACGAATTGAATCGACATGAAAATAATCGAATCGAATAGAAAATAATCGAATTGAAACGAAAATAATCAAATAGAAATGAAAATAATCGAATCGAAAAGAAACAAATTGAATTGAATCGACAAAAATCAAATCGAATTGAAAATAATCAAATCGAAATGAGAAAAATCGAATCGAATCAAAAATAATTGAATCGAATCTAAAATAAACAAATCTAACTGAAAATAATCAAATCGAATCGAAAAAATTCGAATAGAAAAGAAACGAATTGAATCGACATGAAAATAATCGAATCGAATAGAAAATAATCAAATCGAAACGAAGATAATCAATCGATACAAAAATAATCGAATCGAAACCAAAATAATCAAATCCACATGAAAATAATCGAATCGAATCGAAAATAATCGAATCGAAACTAAAATAATCGAATCGAATCGAAAATAATCAAATTGAATAGGAAATAATCGAATCGAAATGAAAAAAATCAAGTAGAAGCGAAAATAATCGAGTTGAAACCAAAATAATTAAATCGACATGAAAATAATCGAATCGAAATAATAAAATAGAAACGAAAATAATCGAATCAAATCGATAATAACCGAATCGAAATGAAAATTATCGAGTCGCAACCAAAATAATCGAATCGACATGAAAATAATCGAATCGAAATGAAAATAATCGAATGGAATAAAAAGAATAGAATCTAAACAAAAATAATCAAATCGAAATGAAAAAAATGGAATCGAATCGAATCGAATCTAAGAAAATCAAATCACATCGAATCGATAGAAATCGAATGGAATGGAATCAAATCGAATCGAAAAAAATCGAATCGAAACGAAAATAATCGAATCGAAATGAAGATAATCGAATCGAATCGAAAATAATTGAATCGAAACGTAAATAATCAAATCGAAGTGAAAATAAACGAATCGATTTAAAAATTCGAATTGAAACGAAAATAATCGAATCGAATCAAAAACAATCGAGTTGAAACGAAAATAATTGAGTTGAAACAAAAATAATCCAATCGAAATGAAAATCGAATCAAAACGAAAATAATCGAATGGAATAAAAAGAATACAGTCAAAAGAAAAATAATCAAATCGAAATGAAAAAAATGGAATGGAATCGAATCGAATTGAAGAAAATCAAATCGCATCGAATCGATAAATATCGAATGGAATGGAATTGAATCGAAACGAAAATAATCGAATCAAAACGAAGATAACCGAATCGAATAAAAACATAATCGAAACGAAAATAAGCGAATCGAAATGAAAAAAATCGCATCAAAACGAAAATAATCGAATCGAAACCAAAATAATCAATCAAAATGAAAATAATCGAATCGAATCGAAAATAATCACATCAAAACGAAAATAAACGAATCGAATCAAAAAATTCGAATCGAAAAGAAACGAATTGAATCGAATCGAAAAAAATCAAATCGAATAGAAAATAATCGAATTGAAATGAAAAAAATCAAGTAGAAGCGAAAATAATCTAATCGAAACCAAAATAATTAAATGGAAATGAAAATAACCGAATCGAATCGAAAATAATCAAATCGAATCGAAAATAATCAAATCGAATCGGAAATAATGGAATCGAAACCAAAATAATCAAATCGATATGAAAATAATCGAATCGAAAATAATCAAATCGAAACCAAAATAATCGAATCGAAATGAAAAAAATCAAGTAGAAGCGAAAATAATTAAATCGAATCGAAAATAATCTAATCGAAATAAAAATAATCAAATCGAAACGAAAATAATCAAATAGAAACGAAAATAATTGAATCAAAAAGAAGCGAATTGAATTGAATCGAAAAAAATCAAATCGAATCGAAAATAATCAAATCGAAATGAGAAAAATCAAATCGAATCAAAAATAATTGAATCGAATCTAAAACAAATCTAACTGAAAATAATCAAATTGAATCGAAAAAATTCGAATAGAAAAGAAACGAATTGAATCGAATCAAAAAAATCAAATCGAGTAGAAAATAATCAAATCGAAACGAAAATAATCAATTGAAATGAAAATAATCGAATCGAAACCAAAATATTCAAATCCACATGAAAATAATTGATCGAATCGAAAATAATCAAGTCGAATAGAAAATAATCGAATCGAAATGAAAATAATCAATCGAAACGAAAATCGAATCAAATTAAAAATAATCAAATCGAAACGAATATAATCTAATTGAATAGAAAATAATCAAATCGAAACGAAAATAACCGAATCGAAATTAAAATAATTGAATTGAAACGAAAATAAATAATCAAAACGACAATGATCGAATTGAAACGAAAAAAAATCAAATTGAAACACAAAAATAATCGAATCGAAAAGAAAAAAATCCAATCGAATAGCATCGAATCGAAAAAATCGATTCGAATTGAATCGAAAATATCGAATCGAAACGAAAATAAATGAATCAAAACAATAATGATTGAATCGAAACGAAAATAAATGAATCGAAACGAAAAAATCATGTAGAAGCGAAAAAAATCAAATCAAAAATAATCAAATCGAAAATAATCAAATAGAAATGAAAATAATCGAATCGAGATGAGAAAAGTCAAATCGAAATGAAAATAATCGAAACGAAAATAATCGAATCGAAAAGAAAATAAACGGATCGAATCGAAAAAATTCGAATTGAAAAGAAACGAATTGAATCGACATGAAAATAATCGAATCGGATAGAAAATAATCGAATCGAAACGTAAAAATTCGAATCGAAAAGAAACGAATTAAATCGACATGAAAATAATCAAATCGAATAGAAAATAATCGAATCGAAACAAAAATAATGAATCGAAACGAGAAAAATCGAATTGAAAAGAAAATAATCGAATCGAATCGAAAAAATTCGAATACAAAAGAAACAAATTGAATCGACATGAAAATAATCGAATCGAATAGAAAATAATCGAATCAAAACGAAAATAATCAATCGATACAAAAATAATCGAATTGAAACCAAAATAATCAAATCCACATGAAAATAATCGAATCGAATCAAAAATAATCAAATCGAAACTAAAATAATCAAATCGAATCGAAAATAATCAAATTGAATAGGAAATAATCGAATCGAAATGAAAAAAATCAAGTAGAAGCGAAAATAATCGAGTTGAAACCAAAATAATTAAATCGACATGAAAATAATCGAATCGAAATAATAAAATAGAAACGAAAATAATCGAGTCGCAACCAAAATAATCGAATCGACATGAAAATAATCGAATCGAAACGAAAATAATCGGATGGAATAAAAAGAATAGAATCTAAACAAAAATAATCAAATCGAAATAAAAAAAAGGAATCGAATCGAATCTAAGAAAATCAAATCTCATCGAATCAATAGAAACCGAATGGAATGGAATCGAATCGAATCGAAAAAAATCGAATCGAAATGAAAATAATCGAATCGAAATGAAGATAATCGAGTTGAATAAAAACATAATCGAAACGAAAATAATCGAATCGAAACAAAAAATCGCATCAAAACGAAAATAATCGAAACCAAAATAATCACACAACATGAAAATAATCGAATTGAATCGAAAATAATCACATCGAAACGAAAATAATCAGATAGAATCAAAAGTAATCAAATTGAAACCAAAATAATCGAATCAAATCAACAATAATCGAGTCGAATCGAAAATAATCGAATCGAAATGAAAATAATCGAATCGAATCGAAAATAATTGAATCGAAATGTAAATAATCAAATCGAAGTGAAAATAAACGAATCGATTTAAAAATTCGAATTGAAACGAAAATAATCGAATCGAATCAAAAACAATCGAGTTGAAACGAAAATAATTGAGTTGAAACAAAAATAATCCAATCGAAATGAAAATCGAATCAAAACGAAAATAATCGAATGGAATAAAAAGAATACAGTCAAAAGAAAAATAATCAAATCGAAATGAAAAAAAATGGAATGGAATCGAATCGAATTGAAGAAAATCAAATCGCATCGAATCGATAAATATCGAATGGAATGGAATTGAATCGAAACGAAAATAATCGAATCAAAACGAAGATAATCGAATCGAATAAAAACATAATCGAAACGAAAATAATCAATCGAAATGAAAATCAAATCGAAGCCAAAATAATCAAATCCACATGAAAAAAATCAAATCGAATCGAAAATAATCAAATCGAAACTAAAATCATATCGACATGAAAAAAATCAAATCGAATTGAAAATAATCAAATCGAAACTAAAATCAAATTGACATGAAAAAAATCAAATCGAATCAAAAATAATCAAATCGAAACAAAAATAATCAAATTGAATCAAAAATAATCAAATCGAATCGAAAATAATCAATCGAAACGAAAATAATAGAAACGAAACCAAAATAATCAAATCGACATGAAAATAATGGAATCGAATCGAAAGTAATCAAATAGTAACTAAAATAATCGAATAGAATAGAAAATGATGAAATCGAAACGAAAATAATCAATCGAAATGAAAATCAAATCGAAAACAAAATAATCAAATCGACATGAAAAAAATCAAATCGAATAGAAAATGAATCAAAACAAAAATAATGAATCAAAACGAGAAAAATCGAATCGAAAAGAAAATAATCGGATCGAATCGAAAAAATTCGAATTGAAAAGAAACGAATTGAATCGACATAAAAATAATCGAATCGAATAGAAAATAATCGAATTGAAATGAAAATAATCAAATAGAAATGAAAATAATCGAATCGAAAAGAAACAAATTGAATTGAATCGAAAAAAATCAAATCGAATTGAAAATAATCAAATCGAAATGAGAAAAATCGAATCGAATCAAAAATAATTGAATCGAATCTAAAATAAACAAATCTAACTGAAAATAATCAAATCGAATCGAAAAAATTCGAATAGAAAAGAAACGAATTGAATCGACATGAAAATAATCGAATCGAATAGAAAATAATCAAATCGAAACGAAGATAATCAATCGATACAAAAATAATCGAATCGAAACCAAAATAATCAAATCCACATGAAAATAATCGAATCGAATCGAAAATAATCGAATCGAAACTAAAATAATCGAATCGAATCGAAAATAATCAAATTGAATAGGAAATAATCGAATCGAAATGAAAAAAATCAAGTAGAAGCGAAAATAATCGAGTTGAAACCAAAATAATTAAATCGACATGAAAATAATCGAATCGAAATAATAAAATAGAAACGAAAATAATCGAATCAAATCGATAATAACCGAATCGAAATGAAAATTATCGAGTCGCAACCAAAATAATCGAATCGACATGAAAATAATCGAATCGAAATGAAAATAATCGAATGGAATAAAAAGAATAGAATCTAAACAAAAATAATCAAATTGAAATGAAAAAAATGGAATCGAATCGAATCCAATCTAAGAAAATCAAATCACATCGAATCGATAGAAATCGAATGGAATGGAATCAAATCGAATCAAAAAAAATCGAATCGAAACGAAAATAATCGAATCGAAATGAAGATAATCGAATCGAATCGAAAATAATTGAATCGAAACGTAAATAATCAAATCGAAGTGAAAATAAACGAATCGATTTAAAAATTCGAATTGAAACGAAAATAATCGAATCGAATCAAAAACAATCGAGTTGAAACGAAAATAATTGAGTTGAAACAAAAATAATCCAATCGAAATGAAAATCGAATCAAAACGAAAATAATCGAATGGAATAAAAAGAATACAATCAAAAGAAAAATAATCAAATCGAAATGAAAAAAATGGAATGGAATCGAATCGAATTGAAGAAAATCAAATCGCATCGAATCGATAAATATCGAATGGAATGGAATTGAATCGAAACGAAAATAATCGAATCAAAACGAAGATAATCGAATCGAATAAAAACATAATCGAAACGAAAATAAGCGAATCGAAACGAAAAAAATCGCATCAAAACGAAAATAATCGAATCGAAACCAAAATAATCAATCAAAATGAAAATAATCGAATCGAATCGAAAATAATCACATCAAAACGAAAATAAACGAATCGAATCAAAAAATTCGAATCGAAAAGAAACGAATTGAATCGAATCGAAAAAAATCAAATCGAATAGAAAATAATCGAATTGAAATGAAAAAAATCAAGTAGAAGCGAAAATAATCTAATCGAAACCAAAATAATTAAATGGAAATGAAAATAACCGAATCGAATCGAAAATAATCAAATCGAATCGAAAATAATCAAATCGAATCGGAAATAATGGAATCGAAACCAAAATAATCAAATCGATATGAAAATAATCGAATCGAAAATAATCAAATCGAAACCAAAATAATCGAATCGAAATGAAAAAAATCAAGTAGAAGCGAAAATAATTAAATCGAATCGAAAATAATCTAATCGAAATAAAAATAATCAAATCGAAACGAAAATAATCAAATAGAAACGAAAATAATTGAATCAAAAAGAAGCGAATTGAATTGAATCGAAAAAAATCAAATCGAATCGAAAATAATCAAATCGAAATGAGAAAAATCAAATCGAATCAAAAATAATTGAATCGAATCTAAAACAAATCTAACTGAAAATAATCAAATTGAATCGAAAAAATTCGAATAGAAAAGAAACGAATTGAATCGAATCAAAAAAATCAAATCGAATAGAAAATAATCAAATCGAAACGAAAATAATCAATTGAAATGAAAATAATCGAATCGAAACCAAAATAATCAAAATGAAAATAATCGAATCGAATCGAAAATAATCACATCAAAACGAAAATAAACGAATCGAATCAAAAAATTCGAATCGAAAAGAAACGAATTGAATCGAATCGAAAAAAATCAAATCGAATAGAAAATAATCGAATTGAAATGAAAAAAATCAAGTAGAAGCGAAAATAATCTAATCGAAACCAAAATAATTAAATGGAAATGAAAATAACCGAATCGAATCGAAAATAATCAAATCGAATCGAAAATAATCAAATCGAATCGGAAATAATGGAATCAAAACCAAAATAATCAAATCGATATGAAAATAATCGAATCGAAAATAATCAAATCGAAACCAAAATAATCGAATCGAAATGAAAAAAATCAAGTAGAAGCGAAAATAATTAAATCGAATCGAAAATAATCTAATCGAAATAAAAATAATCAAATCGAAACGAAAATAATCAAATAGAAACGAAAATAATTGAATCAAAAAGAAGCGAATTGAATTGAATCGAAAAAAATCAAATCGAATCGAAAAAAATCAAATCGAAATGAGAAAAATCAAATCGAATCAAAAATAATTGAATCGAATCTAAAACAAATCTAACTGAAAATAATCAAATTGAATCGAAAAAATTCGAATAGAAAAGAAACGAATTGAATCGAATCAAAAAAATCAAATCGAATAGAAAATAATCAAATCGAAACGAAAATAATCAATTGAAATGAAAATAATCGAATCGAAACCAAAATATTCAAATCCACATGAAAATAATTGATCGAATCGAAAATAATCAAGTCGAATAGAAAATAATCGAATCGAAATGAAAATAATCAATCGAAACGAAAATCGAATCAAATTAAAAATAATCAAATCGAAACGAATATAATCTAATTGAATAGAAAATAATCAAATCGAAACGAAAATAACCGAATCGAAATTAAAATAATTGAATCGAAACGAAAATAAATAATCAAAACGACAATGATCGAATTGAAACGAAAAAAAATCAAATTGAAACACAAAAATAATCGAATCGAAAAGAAAAAAATCCAATCGAATAGCATCGAATCGAAAAAATCGATTCGAATTGAATCGAAAATATCGAATCGAAACGAAAATAAATGAATCAAAACAATAATGATTGAATCGAAACGAAAATAAATGAATCGAAACGAAAAAATCATGTAGAAGCGAAAAAAATCAAATCAAAAATAATCAAATCGAAAATAATCAAATAGAAATGAAAATAATCGAATCGAGATGAGAAAAGTCAAATCGAAATGAAAATAATCGAAACGAAAATAATCGAATCGAAAAGAAAATAAACGGATCGAATCGAAAAAATTCGAATTGAAAAGAAACGAATTGAATCGACATGAAAATAATCGAATCGGATAGAAAATAATCGAATCGAAACGTAAAAATTCGAATCGAAAAGAAACGAATTAAATCGACATGAAAATAATCAAATCGAATAGAAAATAATCGAATCGAAACAAAAATAATGAATCGAAACGAGAAAAATCGAATTGAAAAGAAAATAATCGAATCGAATCGAAAAAATTCGAATACAAAAGAAACAAATTGAATCGACATGAAAATAATCGAATCGAATAGAAAATAATCGAATCAAAACGAAAATAATCAATCGATACAAAAATAATCGAATTGAAACCAAAATAATCAAATCCACATGAAAATAATCGAATCGAATCAAAAATAATCAAATCGAAACTAAAATAATCAAATCGAATCGAAAATAATCAAATTGAATAGGAAATAATCGAATCGAAATGAAAAAAATCAAGTAGAAGCGAAAATAATCGAGTTGAAACCAAAATAATTAAATCGACATGAAAATAATCGAATCGAAATAATAAAATAGAAACGAAAATAATCGAGTCGCAACCAAAATAATCGAATCGACATGAAAATAATCGAATCGAAACGAAAATAATCGGATGGAATAAAAAGAATAGAATCTAAACAAAAATAATCAAATCGAAATAAAAAAAAGGAATCGAATCGAATCTAAGAAAATCAAATCTCATCGAATCAATAGAAACCGAATGGAATGGAATCGAATCGAATCGAAAAAAATCGAATCGAAATGAAAATAATCGAATCGAAATGAAGATAATCGAGTTGAATAAAAACATAATCGAAACGAAAATAATCGAATCGAAACAAAAAATCGCATCAAAACGAAAATAATCGAAACCAAAATAATCACACAACATGAAAATAATCGAATTGAATCGAAAATAATCACATCGAAACGAAAATAATCAGATAGAATCAAAAGTAATCAAATTGAAACCAAAATAATCGAATCAAATCAACAATAATCGAGTCGAATCGAAAATAATCGAATCGAAATGAAAATAATCGAATCGAATCGAAAATAATTGAATCGAAATGTAAATAATCAAATCGAAGTGAAAATAAACGAATCGATTTAAAAATTCGAATTGAAACGAAAATAATCGAATCGAATCAAAAACAATCGAGTTGAAACGAAAATAATTGAGTTGAAACAAAAATAATCCAATCGAAATGAAAATCGAATCAAAACGAAAATAATCGAATGGAATAAAAAGAATACAGTCAAAAGAAAAATAATCAAATCGAAATGAAAAAAAATGGAATGGAATCGAATCGAATTGAAGAAAATCAAATCGCATCGAATCGATAAATATCGAATGGAATGGAATTGAATCGAAACGAAAATAATCGAATCAAAACGAAGATAATCGAATCGAATAAAAACATAATCGAAACGAAAATAATCAATCGAAATGAAAATCAAATCGAAGCCAAAATAATCAAATCCACATGAAAAAAATCAAATCGAATCGAAAATAATCAAATCGAAACTAAAATCATATCGACATGAAAAAAATCAAATCGAATTGAAAATAATCAAATCGAAACTAAAATCAAATTGACATGAAAAAAATCAAATCGAATCAAAAATAATCAAATCGAAACAAAAATAATCAAATTGAATCAAAAATAATCAAATCGAATCGAAAATAATCAATCGAAACGAAAATAATAGAAACGAAACCAAAATAATCAAATCGACATGAAAATAATGGAATCGAATCGAAAGTAATCAAATAGTAACTAAAATAATCGAATAGAATAGAAAATGATGAAATCGAAACGAAAATAATCAATCGAAATGAAAATCAAATCGAAAACAAAATAATCAAATCGACATGAAAAAAATCAAATCGAATAGAAAATGAATCAAAACAAAAATAATGAATCAAAACGAGAAAAATCGAATCGAAAAGAAAATAATCGGATCGAATCGAAAAAATTCGAATTGAAAAGAAACGAATTGAATCGACATAAAAATAATCGAATCGAATAGAAAATAATCGAATTGAAATGAAAATAATCAAATAGAAATGAAAATAATCGAATCGAAAAGAAACAAATTGAATTGAATCGAAAAAAATCAAATCGAATTGAAAATAATCAAATCGAAATGAGAAAAATCGAATCGAATCAAAAATAATTGAATCGAATCTAAAATAAACAAATCTAACTGAAAATAATCAAATCGAATCGAAAAAATTCGAATAGAAAAGAAACGAATTGAATCGACATGAAAATAATCGAATCGAATAGAAAATAATCAAATCGAAACGAAGATAATCAATCGATACAAAAATAATCGAATCGAAACCAAAATAATCAAATCCACATGAAAATAATCGAATCGAATCGAAAATAATCGAATCGAAACTAAAATAATCGAATCGAATCGAAAATAATCAAATTGAATAGGAAATAATCGAATCGAAATGAAAAAAATCAAGTAGAAGCGAAAATAATCGAGTTGAAACCAAAATAATTAAATCGACATGAAAATAATCGAATCGAAATAATAAAATAGAAACGAAAATAATCGAATCAAATCGATAATAACCGAATCGAAATGAAAATTATCGAGTCGCAACCAAAATAATCGAATCG
The DNA here is from genome assembly GCF_048418805.1 of Vulpes vulpes. Lineage (NCBI taxonomy): Eukaryota > Metazoa > Chordata > Mammalia > Carnivora > Canidae > Vulpes > Vulpes vulpes. Next base: position 243,271 of record NW_027325682.1, on the reverse strand, counting down.
ACATGAAAATAATCGAATCGAAATGAAAATAATCGAATGGAATAAAAAGAATAGAATCTAAACAAAAATAATCAAATTGAAATGAAAAAAATGGAATCGAATCGAATCCAATCTAAGAAAATCAAATCACATCGAATCGATAGAAATCGAATGGAATGGAATCAAATCGAATCAAAAAAAATCGAATCGAAACGAAAATAATCGAATCGAAATGAAGATAATCGAATCGAATCGAAAATAATTGAATCGAAACGTAAATAATCAAATCGAAGTGAAAATAAACGAATCGATTTAAAAATTCGAATTGAAACGAAAATAATCGAATCGAATCAAAAACAATCGAGTTGAAACGAAAATAATTGAGTTGAAACAAAAATAATCCAATCGAAATGAAAATCGAATCAAAACGAAAATAATCGAATGGAATAAAAAGAATACAATCAAAAGAAAAATAATCAAATCGAAATGAAAAAAATGGAATGGAATCGAATCGAATTGAAGAAAATCAAATCGCATCGAATCGATAAATATCGAATGGAATGGAATTGAATCGAAACGAAAATAATCGAATCAAAACGAAGATAATCGAATCGAATAAAAACATAATCGAAACGAAAATAAGCGAATCGAAACGAAAAAAATCGCATCAAAACGAAAATAATCGAATCGAAACCAAAATAATCAATCAAAATGAAAATAATCGAATCGAATCGAAAATAATCACATCAAAACGAAAATAAACGAATCGAATCAAAAAATTCGAATCGAAAAGAAACGAATTGAATCGAATCGAAAAAAATCAAATCGAATAGAAAATAATCGAATTGAAATGAAAAAAATCAAGTAGAAGCGAAAATAATCTAATCGAAACCAAAATAATTAAATGGAAATGAAAATAACCGAATCGAATCGAAAATAATCAAATCGAATCGAAAATAATCAAATCGAATCGGAAATAATGGAATCGAAACCAAAATAATCAAATCGATATGAAAATAATCGAATCGAAAATAATCAAATCGAAACCAAAATAATCGAATCGAAATGAAAAAAATCAAGTAGAAGCGAAAATAATTAAATCGAATCGAAAATAATCTAATCGAAATAAAAATAATCAAATCGAAACGAAAATAATCAAATAGAAACGAAAATAATTGAATCAAAAAGAAGCGAATTGAATTGAATCGAAAAAAATCAAATCGAATCGAAAATAATCAAATCGAAATGAGAAAAATCAAATCGAATCAAAAATAATTGAATCGAATCTAAAACAAATCTAACTGAAAATAATCAAATTGAATCGAAAAAATTCGAATAGAAAAGAAACGAATTGAATCGAATCAAAAAAATCAAATCGAATAGAAAATAATCAAATCGAAACGAAAATAATCAATTGAAATGAAAATAATCGAATCGAAACCAAAATAATCAAAATGAAAATAATCGAATCGAATCGAAAATAATCACATCAAAACGAAAATAAACGAATCGAATCAAAAAATTCGAATCGAAAAGAAACGAATTGAATCGAATCGAAAAAAATCAAATCGAATAGAAAATAATCGAATTGAAATGAAAAAAATCAAGTAGAAGCGAAAATAATCTAATCGAAACCAAAATAATTAAATGGAAATGAAAATAACCGAATCGAATCGAAAATAATCAAATCGAATCGAAAATAATCAAATCGAATCGGAAATAATGGAATCAAAACCAAAATAATCAAATCGATATGAAAATAATCGAATCGAAAATAATCAAATCGAAACCAAAATAATCGAATCGAAATGAAAAAAATCAAGTAGAAGCGAAAATAATTAAATCGAATCGAAAATAATCTAATCGAAATAAAAATAATCAAATCGAAACGAAAATAATCAAATAGAAACGAAAATAATTGAATCAAAAAGAAGCGAATTGAATTGAATCGAAAAAAATCAAATCGAATCGAAAAAAATCAAATCGAAATGAGAAAAATCAAATCGAATCAAAAATAATTGAATCGAATCTAAAACAAATCTAACTGAAAATAATCAAATTGAATCGAAAAAATTCGAATAGAAAAGAAACGAATTGAATCGAATCAAAAAAATCAAATCGAATAGAAAATAATCAAATCGAAACGAAAATAATCAATTGAAATGAAAATAATCGAATCGAAACCAAAATATTCAAATCCACATGAAAATAATTGATCGAATCGAAAATAATCAAGTCGAATAGAAAATAATCGAATCGAAATGAAAATAATCAATCGAAACGAAAATCGAATCAAATTAAAAATAATCAAATCGAAACGAATATAATCTAATTGAATAGAAAATAATCAAATCGAAACGAAAATAACCGAATCGAAATTAAAATAATTGAATCGAAACGAAAATAAATAATCAAAACGACAATGATCGAATTGAAACGAAAAAAAATCAAATTGAAACACAAAAATAATCGAATCGAAAAGAAAAAAATTCAATCGAATAGCATCGAATCGAAAAAATCGATTCGAATTGAATCGAAAATATCGAATCGAAACGAAAATAAATGAATCAAAACAATAATGATTGAATCGAAACGAAAATAAATGAATCGAAACGAAAAAATCATGTAGAAGCGAAAAAAATCAAATCAAAAATAATCAAATCGAAAATAATCAAATAGAAATGAAAATAATCGAATCGAGATGAGAAAAGTCAAATCGAAATGAAAATAATCGAAACGAAAATAATCGAATCGAAAAGAAAATAAACGGATCGAATCGAAAAAATTCGAATTGAAAAGAAACGAATTGAATCGACATGAAAATAATCGAATCGGATAGAAAATAATCGAATCGAAACGTAAAAATTCGAATCGAAAAGAAACGAATTAAATCGACATGAAAATAATCAAATCGAATAGAAAATAATCGAATCGAAACAAAAATAATGAATCGAAACGAGAAAAATCGAATTGAAAAGAAAATAATCGAATCGAATCGAAAAAATTCGAATACAAAAGAAACAAATTGAATCGACATGAAAATAATCGAATCGAATAGAAAATAATCGAATCAAAACGAAAATAATCAATCGATACAAAAATAATCGAATTGAAACCAAAATAATCAAATCCACATGAAAATAATCGAATCGAATCAAAAATAATCAAATCGAAACTAAAATAATCAAATCGAATCGAAAATAATCAAATTGAATAGGAAATAATCGAATCGAAATGAAAAAAATCAAGTAGAAGCGAAAATAATCGAGTTGAAACCAAAATAATTAAATCGACATGAAAATAATCGAATCGAAATAATAAAATAGAAACGAAAATAATCGAGTCGCAACCAAAATAATCGAATCGACATGAAAATAATCGAATCGAAACGAAAATAATCGGATGGAATAAAAAGAATAGAATCTAAACAAAAATAATCAAATCGAAATAAAAAAAAGGAATCGAATCGAATCTAAGAAAATCAAATCTCATCGAATCAATAGAAACCGAATGGAATGGAATCGAATCGAATCGAAAAAAATCGAATCGAAATGAAAATAATCGAATCGAAATGAAGATAATCGAGTTGAATAAAAACATAATCGAAACGAAAATAATCGAATCGAAACAAAAAATCGCATCAAAACGAAAATAATCGAAACCAAAATAATCACACAACATGAAAATAATCGAATTGAATCGAAAATAATCACATCGAAACGAAAATAATCAGATAGAATCAAAAGTAATCAAATTGAAACCAAAATAATCGAATCAAATCAACAATAATCGAGTCGAATCGAAAATAATCGAATCGAAATGAAAATAATCGAATCGAATCGAAAATAATTGAATCGAAATGTAAATAATCAAATCGAAGTGAAAATAAACGAATCGATTTAAAAATTCGAATTGAAACGAAAATAATCGAATCGAATCAAAAACAATCGAGTTGAAACGAAAATAATTGAGTTGAAACAAAAATAATCCAATCGAAATGAAAATCGAATCAAAACGAAAATAATCGAATGGAATAAAAAGAATACAGTCAAAAGAAAAATAATCAAATCGAAATGAAAAAAAATGGAATGGAATCGAATCGAATTGAAGAAAATCAAATCGCATCGAATTGATAAATATCGAATGGAATGGAATTGAATCGAAACGAAAATAATCGAATCAAAACGAAGATAATCGAATCGAATAAAAACATAATCGAAACGAAAATAATCAATCGAAATGAAAATCAAATCGAAGCCAAAATAATCAAATCCACATGAAAAAAATCAAATCGAATCGAAAATAATCAAATCGAAACTAAAATCATATCGACATGAAAAAAATCAAATCGAATTGAAAATAATCAAATCGAAACTAAAATCAAATTGACATGAAAAAAATCAAATCGAATCAAAAATAATCAAATCGAAACAAAAATAATCAAATTGAATCAAAAATAATCAAATCGAATCGAAAATAATCAATCGAAACGAAAATAATAGAAACGAAACCAAAATAATCAAATCGACATGAAAATAATGGAATCGAATCGAAAGTAATCAAATAGTAACTAAAATAATCGAATAGAATAGAAAATGATGAAATCGAAACGAAAATAATCAATCGAAATGAAAATCAAATCGAAAACAAAATAATCAAATCGACATGAAAAAAATCAAATCGAATAGAAAATAATCGAATCAAAACAAAAATAATGAATCAAAACGAGAAAAATCGAATCGAAAAGAAAATAATCGGATCGAATCGAAAAAATTCGAATTGAAAAGAAACGAATTGAATCGACATGAAAATAATCGAATCGAATAGAAAATAATCGAATTGAAACGAAAATAATCAAATAGAAATGAAAATAATCGAATCGAAAAGAAACAAATTGAATTGAATCGACAAAAATCAAATCGAATTGAAAATAATCAAATCGAAATGAGAAAAATCGAATCGAATCAAAAATAATTGAATCGAATCTAAAATAAACAAATCTAACTGAAAATAATCAAATCGAATCGAAAAAATTCGAATAGAAAAGAAACGAATTGAATCGACATGAAAATAATCGAATCGAATAGAAAATAATCAAATCGAAACGAAGATAATCAATCGATACAAAAATAATCGAATCGAAACCAAAATAATCAAATCCACATGAAAATAATCGAATCGAATCGAAAATAATCGAATCGAAACTAAAATAATCGAATCGAATCGAAAATAATCAAATTGAATAGGAAATAATCGAATCGAAATGAAAAAAATCAAGTAGAAGCGAAAATAATCGAGTTGAAACCAAAATAATTAAATCGACATGAAAATAATCGAATCGAAATAATAAAATAGAAACGAAAATAATCGAATCAAATCGATAATAACCGAATCGAAATGAAAATTATCGAGTCGCAACCAAAATATTCGAATCGACATGAAAATAATCGAATCGAAATGAAAATAATCGAATGGAATAAAAAGAATAGAATCTAAACAAAAATAATCAAATCGAAATGAAAAAAATGGAATCGAATCGAATCGAATCTAAGAAAATCAAATCACATCGAATCGATAGAAATCGAATGGAATGGAATCAAATCGAATCGAAAAAAATCGAATCGAAACGAAAATAATCGAATCGAAATGAAGATAATCGAATCGAATCGAAAATAATTGAATCGAAACGTAAATAATCAAATCGAAGTGAAAATAAACGAATCGATTTAAAAATTCGAATTGAAACGAAAATAATCGAATCGAATCAAAAACAATCGAGTTGAAACGAAAATAATTGAGTTGAAACAAAAATAATCCAATCGAAATGAAAATCGAATCAAAACGAAAATAATCGAATGGAATAAAAAGAATACAGTCAAAAGAAAAATAATCAAATCGAAATGAAAAAAATGGAATGGAATCGAATCGAATTGAAGAAAATCAAATCGCATCGAATCGATAAATATCGAATGGAATGGAATTGAATCGAAACGAAAATAATCGAATCAAAACGAAGATAACCGAATCGAATAAAAACATAATCGAAACGAAAATAAGCGAATCGAAACGAAAAAAATCGCATCAAAACGAAAATAATCGAATCGAAACCAAAATAATCAAAATGAAAATAATCGAATCGAATCGAAAATAATCACATCAAAACGAAAATAAACGAATCGAATCAAAAAATTCGAATCGAAAAGAAACGAATTGAATCGAATCGAAAAAAATCAAATCGAATAGAAAATAATCGAATTGAAATGAAAAAAATCAAGTAGAAGCGAAAATAATCTAATCGAAACCAAAATAATTAAATGGAAATGAAAATAACCGAATCGAATCGAAAATAATCAAATCGAATCGAAAATAATCAAATCGAATCGGAAATAATGGAATCAAAACCAAAATAATCAAATCGATATGAAAATAATCGAATCGAAAATAATCAAATCGAAACCAAAATAATCGAATCGAAATGAAAAAAATCAAGTAGAAGCGAAAATAATTAAATCGAATCGAAAATAATCTAATCGAAATAAAAATAATCAAATCGAAACGAAAATAATCAAATAGAAACGAAAATAATTGAATCAAAAAGAAGCGAATTGAATTGAATCGAAAAAAATCAAATCGAATCGAAAATAATCAAATCGAAATGAGAAAAATCAAATCGAATCAAAAATAATTGAATCGAATCTAAAACAAATCTAACTGAAAATAATCAAATTGAATCGAAAAAATTCGAATAGAAAAGAAACGAATTGAATCGAATCAAAAAAATCAAATCGAATAGAAAATAATCAAATCGAAACGAAAATAATCAATTGAAATGAAAATAATCGAATCGAAACCAAAATATTCAAATCCACATGAAAATAATTGATCGAATCGAAAATAATCAAGTCGAATAGAAAATAATCGAATCGAAATGAAAATAATCAATCGAAACGAAAATCGAATCAAATTAAAAATAATCAAATCGAAACGAATATAATCTAATTGAATAGAAAATAATCAAATCGAAACGAAAATAACCGAATCGAAATTAAAATAATTGAATCGAAACGAAAATAAATAATCAAAACGACAATGATCGAATTGAAACGAAAAAAAATCAAATTGAAACACAAAAATAATCGAATCGAAAAGAAAAAAATCCAATCGAATAGCATCGAATCGAAAAAATCGATTCGAATTGAATCGAAAATATCGAATCGAAACGAAAATAAATGAATCAAAACAATAATGATTGAATCGAAACGAAAATAAATGAATCGAAACGAAAAAATCATGTAGAAGCGAAAAAAATCAAATCAAAAATAATCAAATCGAAAATAATCAAATAGAAATGAAAATAATCGAATCGAGATGAGAAAAGTCAAATCGAAATGAAAATAATCGAAACGAAAATAATCGAATCGAAAAGAAAATAAACGGATCGAATCGAAAAAATTCGAATTGAAAAGAAACGAATTGAATCGACATGAAAATAATCGAATCGGATAGAAAATAATCGAATCGAAACGTAAAAATTCGAATCGAAAAGAAACGAATTAAATCGACATGAAAATAATCAAATCGAATAGAAAATAATCGAATCGAAACAAAAATAATGAATCGAAACGAGAAAAATCGAATTGAAAAGAAAATAATCGAATCGAATCGAAAAAATTCGAATACAAAAGAAACAAATTGAATCGACATGAAAATAATCGAATCGAATAGAAAATAATCGAATCAAAACGAAAATAATCAATCGATACAAAAATAATCGAATTGAAACCAAAATAATCAAATCCACATGAAAATAATCGAATCGAATCAAAAATAATCAAATCGAAACTAAAATAATCAAATCGAATCGAAAATAATCAAATTGAATAGGAAATAATCGAATCGAAATGAAAAAAATCAAGTAGAAGCGAAAATAATCGAGTTGAAACCAAAATAATTAAATCGACATGAAAATAATCGAATCGAAATAATAAAATAGAAACGAAAATAATCGAGTCGCAACCAAAATAATCGAATCGACATGAAAATAATCGAATCGAAATGAAAATAATCGGATGGAATAAAAAGAATAGAATCTAAACAAAAATAATCAAAGCGAAATAAAAAAAAGGAATCGAATCGAATCTAAGAAAATCAAATCTCATCGAATCAATAGAAACCGAATGGAATGGAATCGAATCGAATCGAAAAAAATCGAATCGAAATGAAAATAATCGAATCGAAATGAAGATAATCGAGTTGAATAAAAACATAATCGAAACGAAAATAATCGAATCGAAACAAAAAATCGCATCAAAACGAAAATAATCGAAACCAAAATAATCACACAACATGAAAATAATCGAATTGAATCGAAAATAATCACATCGAAACGAAAATAATCAGATAGAATCAAAAGTAATCAAATTGAAACCAAAATAATCGAATCAAATCAACAATAATCGAGTCGAATCGAAAATAATCGAATCGAAAATAATCGAATCGAATCGAAAATAATTGAATCGAAATGTAAATAATCAAATCGAAGTGAAAATAAACGAATCGATTTAAAAATTCGAATTGAAACGAAAATAATCGAATCGAATCAAAAACAATCGAGTTGAAACGAAAATAATTGAGTTGAAACAAAAATAATCCAATCGAAATGAAAATCGAATCAAAACGAAAATAATCGAATGGAATAAAAAGAATACAGTCAAAAGAAAAATAATCAAATCGAAATGAAAAAAAATGGAATGGAATCGAATCGAATTGAAGAAAATCAAATCGCATCGAATTGATAAATATCGAATGGAATGGAATTGAATCGAAACGAAAATAATCGAATCAAAACGAAGATAATCGAATCGAATAAAAACATAATCGAAACGAAAATAATCAATCGAAATGAAAATCAAATCGAAGCCAAAATAATCAAATCCACATGAAAAAAATCAAATCGAATCGAAAATAATCAAATCGAAACTAAAATCATATCGACATGAAAAAAATCAAATCGAATTGAAAATAATCAAATCGAAACTAAAATCAAATTGACATGAAAAAAATCAAATCGAATCAAAAATAATCAAATCGAAACAAAAATAATCAAATTGAATCAAAAATAATCAAATCGAATCGAAAATAATCAATCGAAACGAAAATAATAGAAACGAAACCAAAATAATCAAATCGACATGAAAATAATGGAATCGAATCGAAAGTAATCAAATAGTAACTAAAATAATCGAATAGAATAGAAAATGATGAAATCGAAATGAAAATAATCAATCGAAATGAAAATCAAATCGAAAACAAAATAATCAAATCGACATGAAAAAAATCAAATCGAATAGAAAATAATCGAATCAAAACAAAAATAATGAATCAAAACGAGAAAAATCGAATCGAAAAGAAAATAATCGGATCGAATCGAAAAAATTCGAATTGAAAAGAAACGAATTGAATCGACATGAAAATAATCGAATCGAATAGAAAATAATCGAATTGAAACGAAAATAATCAAATAGAAATGAAAATAATCGAATCGAAAAGAAACAAATTGAATTGAATCGACAAAAATCAAATCGAATTGAAAATAATCAAATCGAAATGAGAAAAATCGAATCGAATCAAAAATAATTGAATCGAATCTAAAATAAACAAATCTAACTGAAAATAATCAAATCGAATCGAAAAAATTCGAATAGAAAAGAAACGAATTGAATCGACATGAAAATAATCGAATCGAATAGAAAATAATCAAATCGAAACGAAGATAATCAATCGATACAAAAATAATCGAATCGAAACCAAAATAATCAAATCCACATGAAAATAATCGAATCGAATCGAAAATAATCGAATCGAAACTAAAATAATCGAATCGAATCGAAAATAATCAAATTGAATAGGAAATAATCGAATCGAAATGAAAAAAATCAAGTAGAAGCGAAAATAATCGAGTTGAAACCAAAATAATTAAATCGACATGAAAATAATCGAATCGAAATAATAAAATAGAAACGAAAATAATCGAATCAAATCGATAATAACCGAATCGAAATGAAAATTATCGAGTCGCAACCAAAATAATCGAATCGACATGAAAATAATCGAATCGAAATGAAAATAATCGAATGGAATAAAAAGAATAGAATCTAAACAAAAATAATCAAATCGAAATGAAAAAAATGGAATCGAATCGAATCCAATCTAAGAAAATCAAATCACATCGAATCGATAGAAATCGAATGGAATGGAATCAAATCGAATCGAAAAAAATCGAATCGAAACGAAAATAATCGAATCGAAATGAAGATAATCGAATCGAATCGAAAATAATTGAATCGAAACGTAAATAATCAAATCGAAGTGAAAATAAACGAATCGATATAAAAATTCGAATTGAAACGAAAATAATCGAATCGAATCAAAAACAATCGAGTTGAAACGAAAATAATTGAGTTGAAACAAAAATAATCCAATCGAAATGAAAATCGAATCAAAACGAAAATAATCGAATGGAATAAAAAGAATACAGTCAAAAGAAAAATAATCAAATCGAAATGAAAAAAATGGAATGGAATCGAATCGAATTGAAGAAAATCAAATCGCATCGAATCGATAAATATCGAATGGAATGGAATTGAATCGAAACGAAAATAATCGAATCAAAACGAAGATAACCGAATCGAATAAAAACATAATCGAAACGAAAATAAGCGAATCGAAACGAAAAAAATCGCATCAAAACGAAAATAATCGAATCGAAACCAAAATAATCAATCAAAATGAAAATAATCGAATCGAATCGAAAATAATCACATCAAAACGAAAATAAACGAATCGAATCAAAAAATTCGAATCGAAAAGAAACGAATTGAATCGAATCGAAAAAAATCAAATCGAATAGAAAATAATCGAATTGAAATGAAAAAAATCAAGTAGAAGCGAAAATAATCTAATCGAAACCAAAATAATTAAATGGAAATGAAAATAACCGAATCGAATCGAAAATAATCAAATCGAATCGAAAATAATCAAATCGAATCGGAAATAATGGAATCGAAACCAAAATAATCAAATCGATATGAAAATAATCGAATCGAAAATAATCAAATCGAAACCAAAATAATCGAATCGAAATGAAAAAAATCAAGTAGAAGCGAAAATAACTAAATCGAATCGAAAATAATCTAATCGAAATAAAAATAATCAAATCGAAACGAAAATAATCAAATAGAAACGAAAATAATTGAATCAAAAAGAAGCGAATTGAATTGAATCGAAAAAAATCAAATCGAATCGAAAATAATCAAATCGAAATGAGAAAAATCAAATCGAATCAAAAATAATTGAATCGAATCTAAAACAAATCTAACTGAAAATAATCAAATTGAATCGAAAATATTCGAATAGAAAAGAAACGAATTGAATCGAATCGAAAAAAATCAAATCGAATAGAAAATAATCAAATCGAAACGAAAATAATCAATTGAAATGAAAATAATCGAATCGAAACCAAAATATTCAAATCCACATGAAAATAATTGATCGAATCGAAAATAATCAAGTCGAATAGAAAATAATCGAATCGAAATGAAAATAATCAATCGAAACGAAAATCGAATCAAATTAAAAATAATCAAATCAAAACGAATATAATCTAATTGAATAGAAAATAATCAAATCGAAACGAAAATAACCGAATCGAAATTAAAATAATTGAATCGAAACGAAAATAAATAATCAAAACGACAATGATCGAATTGAAACGAAAAAAAATCAAATTGAAACACAAAAATAATCGAATCGAAAAGAAAAAAATCCAATCGAATAGCATCGAATCGAAAAAATCGATTCGAATTGAATCGAAAATATCGAATCGAAACGAAAATAAATGAATCAAAACAATAATGATTGAATCGAAACGAAAATAAATGAATCGAAACGAAAAAATCATGTAGAAGCGAAAAAATCAAATCAAAAATAATCAAATCGAAAATAATCAAATAGAAATGAAAATAATCGAATCGAGATGAGAAAAGTCAAATCGAAATGAAAATAATCGAATCGAAACGAAAATAATCGAATCGAAAAGAAAATAAACGGATCGAATCGAAAAAATTCGAATTGAAAAGAAACGAATTGAATCGACATGAAAATAATCGAATCGGATAGAAAATAATCGAATCGAAACGTAAAAATTCGAATCGAAAAGAAACGAATTAAATCGACATGAAAATAATCAAATCGAATAGAAAATAATCGAATCGAAACAAAAATAATGAATCGAAACGAGAAAAATCGAATTGAAAAGAAAATAATCGAATCGAATCGAAAAAATTCGAATACAAAAGAAACAAATTGAATCGACATGAAAATAAACGAATCGAATAGAAAATAATCGAATCAAAACGAAAATAATCAATCGATACAAAAATAATCGAATTGAAACCAAAATAATCAAATCCACATGAAAATAATCGAATCGAATCAAAAATAATCAAATCGAAACTAAAATAATCAAATCGAATCGAAAATAATCAAATTGAATAGGAAATAATCGAATCGAAATGAAAAAAATCAAGTAGAAGCGAAAATAATCGAGTTGAAACCAAAATAATTAAATCGACATGAAAATAATCGAATCGAAATAATAAAATAGAAACGAAAATAATCGAGTCGCAACCAAAATAATCGAATCGACATGAAAATAATCGAATCGAAACGAAAATAATCGGATGGAATAAAAAGAATAGAATCTAAACAAAAATAATCAAATCGAAATAAAAAAAAGGAATCGAATCGAATCTAAGAAAATCAAATCTCATCGAATCAATAGAAACCGAATGGAATGGAATCGAATCGAATCGAAAAAAATCGAATCGAAATGAAAATAATCGAATCGAAATGAAGATAATCGAGTTGAATAAAAACATAATCGAAACGAAAATAATCGAATCGAAACAAAAAATCGCATCAAAACGAAAATAATCGAAACCAAAATAATCACACAACATGAAAATAATCGAATTGAATCGAAAATAATCACATCGAAACGAAAATAATCAGATAGAATCAAAAGTAATCAAATTGAAACCAAAATAATCGAATCAAATCAACAATAATCGAGTCGAATCGAAAATAATCGAATCGAAATGAAAATAATCGAATCGAATCAAAAATAATTGAATCGAATCTAAAATAAACAAATCTAACTGAAAATAATCAAATCGAATCGAAAAAATTCGAATAGAAAAGAAACGAATTGAATCGACATGAAAATAATCGAATCGAATAGAAAATAATCAAATCGAAACGAAGATAATCAATCGATACAAAAATAATCGAATCGAAACCAAAATAATCAAATCCACATGAAAATAATCGAATCGAATCGAAAATAATCGAATCGAAACTAAAATAATCGAATCGAATCGAAAATAATCAAATTGAATAGGAAATAATCGAATCGAAATGAAAAAAATCAAGTAGAAGCGAAAATAATCGAGTTGAAACCAAAATAATTAAATCGACATGAAAATAATCGAATCGAAATAATAAAATAGAAACGAAAATAATCGAATCAAATCGATAATAACCGAATCGAAATGAAAATTATCGAGTCGCAACCAAAATAATCGAATCGACATGAAAATAATCGAATCGAAATGAAAATAATCGAATGGAATAAAAAGAATAGAATCTAAACAAAAATAATCAAATTGAAATGAAAAAAATGGAATCGAATCGAATCGAATCTAAGAAAATCAAATCACATCGAATCGATAGAAATCGAATGGAATGGAATCAAATCGAATCGAAAAAAATCGAATCGAAACGAAAATAATCGAATCGAAATGAAGATAATCGAATCGAATCGAAAATAATTGAATCGAAACGTAAATAATCAAATCGAAGTGAAAATAAACGAATCGATTTAAAAATTCGAATTGAAACGAAAATAATCGAATCGAATCAAAAACAATCGAGTTGAAACGAAAATAATTGAGTTGAAACAAAAATAATCCAATCGAAATGAAAATCGAATCAAAACGAAAATAATCGAATGGAATAAAAAGAATACAATCAAAAGAAAAATAATCAAATCGAAATGAAAAAAATGGAATGGAATCGAATCGAATTGAAGAAAATCAAATCGCATCGAATCGATAAATATCGAATGGAATGGAATTGAATCGAAACGAAAATAATCGAATCAAAACGAAGATAACCGAATCGAATAAAAACATAATCGAAACGAAAATAAGCGAATCGAAACGAAAAAAATCGCATCAAAACGAAAATAATCGAATCGAAACCAAAATAATCAATCAAAATGAAAATAATCGAATCGAATCGAAAATAATCACATCAAAACGAAAATAAACGAATCGAATCAAAAAATTCGAATCGAAAAGAAACGAATTGAATCGAATCGAAAAAAATCAAATCGAATAGAAAATAATCGAATTGAAATGAAAAAAATCAAGTAGAAGCGAAAATAATCTAATCGAAACCAAAATAATTAAATGGAAATGAAAATAACCGAATCGAATCGAAAATAATCAAATCGAATCGAAAATAATCAAATCGAATCGGAAATAATGGAATCGAAACCAAAATAATCAAATCGATATGAAAATAATCGAATCGAAAATAATCAAATCGAAACCAAAATAATCGAATCGAAATGAAAAAAATCAAGTAGAAGCGAAAATAATTAAATCGAATCGAAAATAATCTAATCGAAATAAAAATAATCAAATCGAAACGAAAATAATCAAATAGAAACGAAAATAATTGAATCAAAAAGAAGCGAATTGAATTGAATCGAAAAAAATCAAATCGAATCGAAAATAATCAAATCGAAATGAGAAAAATCAAATCGAATCAAAAATAATTGAATCGAATCTAAAACAAATCTAACTGAAAATAATCAAATTGAATCGAAAAAATTCGAATAGAAAAGAAACGAATTGAATCGAATCAAAAAAATCAAATCGAATAGAAAATAATCAAATCGAAACGAAAATAATCAATTGAAATGAAAATAATCGAATCGAAACCAAAATATTCAAATCCACATGAAAATAATTGATCGAATCGAAAATAATCAAGTCGAATAGAAAATAATCGAATCGAAATGAAAATAATCAATCGAAACGAAAATCGAATCAAATTAAAAATAATCAAATCGAAACGAATATAATCTAATTGAATAGAAAATAATCAAATCGAAACGAAAATAACCGAATCGAAATTAAAATAATTGAATCGAAACGAAAATAAATAATCAAAACGACAATGATCGAATTGAAACGAAAAAAAATCAAATTGAAACACAAAAATAATCGAATCGAAAAGAAAAAAATCCAATCGAATAGCATCGAATCGAAAAAATCGATTCGAATTGAATCGAAAATATCGAATCGAAACGAAAATAAATGAATCAAAACAATAATGATTGAATCGAAACGAAAATAAATGAATCGAAACGAAAAAATCATGTAGAAGCGAAAAAAATCAAATCAAAAATAATCAAATCGAAAATAATCAAATAGAAATGAAAATAATCGAATCGAGATGAGAAAAGTCAAATCGAAATGAAAATAATCGAAACGAAAATAATCGAATCGAAAAGAAAATAAACGGATCGAATCGAAAAAATTCGAATTGAAAAGAAACGAATTGAATCGACATGAAAATAATCGAATCGGATAGAAAATAATCGAATCGAAACGTAAAAATTCGAATCGAAAAGAAACGAATTAAATCGACATGAAAATAATCAAATCGAATAGAAAATAATCGAATCGAAACAAAAATAATGAATCGAAACGAGAAAAATCGAATTGAAAAGAAAATAATCGAATCGAATCGAAAAAATTCGAATACAAAAGAAACAAATTGAATCGACATGAAAATAATCGAATCGAATAGAAAATAATCGAATCAAAACGAAAATAATCAATCGATACAAAAATAATCGAATTGAAACCAAAATAATCAAATCCACATGAAAATAATCGAATCGAATCAAAAATAATCAAATCGAAACTAAAATAATCAAATCGAATCGAAAATAATCAAATTGAATAGGAAATAATCGAATCGAAATGAAAAAAATCAAGTAGAAGCGAAAATAATCGAGTTGAAACCAAAATAATTAAATCGACATGAAAATAATCGAATCGAAATAATAAAATAGAAACGAAAATAATCGAGTCGCAACCAAAATAATCGAATCGACATGAAAATAATCGAATCGAAACGAAAATAATCGGATGGAATAAAAAGAATAGAATCTAAACAAAAATAATCAAATCGAAATAAAAAAAAGGAATCGAATCGAATCTAAGAAAATCAAATCTCATCGAATCAATAGAAACCGAATGGAATGGAATCGAATCGAATCGAAAAAAATCGAATCGAAATGAAAATAATCGAATCGAAATGAAGATAATCGAGTTGAATAAAAACATAATCGAAACGAAAATAATCGAATCGAAACAAAAAATCGCATCAAAACGAAAATAATCGAAACCAAAATAATCACACAACATGAAAATAATCGAATTGAATCGAAAATAATCACATCGAAACGAAAATAATCAGATAGAATCAAAAGTAATCAAATTGAAACCAAAATAATCGAATCAAATCAACAATAATCGAGTCGAATCGAAAATAATCGAATCGAAATGAAAATAATCGAATCGAATCGAAAATAATTGAATCGAAATGTAAATAATCAAATCGAAGTGAAAATAAACGAATCGATTTAAAAATTCGAATTGAAACGAAAATAATCGAATCGAATCAAAAACAATCGAGTTGAAACGAAAATAATTGAGTTGAAACAAAAATAATCCAATCGAAATGAAAATCGAATCAAAACGAAAATAATCGAATGGAATAAAAAGAATACAGTCAAAAGAAAAATAATCAAATCGAAATGAAAAAAAATGGAATGGAATCGAATCGAATTGAAGAAAATCAAATCGCATCGAATTGATAAATATCGAATGGAATGGAATTGAATCGAAACGAAAATAATCGAATCAAAACGAAGATAATCGAATCGAATAAAAACATAATCGAAACGAAAATAATCAATCGAAATGAAAATCAAATCGAAGCCAAAATAATCAAATCCACATGAAAAAAATCAAATCGAATCGAAAATAATCAAATCGAAACTAAAATCATATCGACATGAAAAAAATCAAATCGAATTGAAAATAATCAAATCGAAACTAAAATCAAATTGACATGAAAAAAATCAAATCGAATCAAAAATAATCAAATCGAAACAAAAATAATCAAATTGAATCAAAAATAATCAAATCGAATCGAAAATAATCAATCGAAACGAAAATAATAGAAACGAAACCAAAATAATCAAATCGACATGAAAATAATGGAATCGAATCGAAAGTAATCAAATAGTAACTAAAATAATCGAATAGAATAGAAAATGATGAAATCGAAACGAAAATAATCAATCGAAATGAAAATCAAATCGAAAACAAAATAATCAAATCGACATGAAAAAAATCAAATCGAATAGAAAATAATCGAATCAAAACAAAAATAATGAATCAAAACGAGAAAAATCGAATCGAAAAGAAAATAATCGGATCGAATCGAAAAAATTCGAATTGAAAAGAAACGAATTGAATCGACATGAAAATAATCGAATCGAATAGAAAATAATCGAATTGAAACGAAAATAATCAAATAGAAATGAAAATAATCGAATCGAAAAGAAACAAATTGAATTGAATCGACAAAAATCAAATCGAATTGAAAATAATCAAATCGAAATGAGAAAAATCGAATCGAATCAAAAATAATTGAATCGAATCTAAAATAAACAAATCTAACTGAAAATAATCAAATCGAATCGAAAAAATTCGAATAGAAAAGAAACGAATTGAATCGACATGAAAATAATCGAATCGAATAGAAAATAATCAAATCGAAACGAAGATAATCAATCGATACAAAAATAATCGAATCGAAACCAAAATAATCAAATCCACATGAAAATAATCGAATCGAATCGAAAATAATCGAATCGAAACTAAAATAATCGAATCGAATCGAAAATAATCAAATTGAATAGGAAATAATCGAATCGAAATGAAAAAAATCAAGTAGAAGCGAAAATAATCGAGTTGAAACCAAAATAATTAAATCGACATGAAAATAATCGAATCGAAATAATAAAATAGAAACGAAAATAATCGAATCAAATCGATAATAACCGAATCGAAATGAAAATTATCGAGTCGCAACCAAAATAATCGAATCGACATGAAAATAATCGAATCGAAATGAAAATAATCGAATGGAATAAAAAGAATAGAATCTAAACAAAAATAATCAAATCGAAATAAAAAAATGGAATCGAATCGAATCGAATCTAAGAAAATCAAATCACATCGAATCGATAGAAATCGAATGGAATGGAATCAAATCGAATCGAAAAAAATCGAATCGAAACGAAAATAATCGAATCGAAATGAAGATAATCGAATCGAATCGAAAATAATTGAATCGAAACGTAAATAATCAAATCGAAGTGAAAATAAACGAATCGATTTAAAAATTCGAATTGAAACGAAAATAATCGAATCGAATCAAAAACAATCGAGTTGAAACGAAAATAATTGAGTTGAAACAAAAATAATCCAATCGAAATGAAAATCGAATCAAAACGAAAATAATCGAATGGAATAAAAAGAATACAGTCAAAAGAAAAATAATCAAATCGAAATGAAAAAAATGGAATGGAATCGAATCGAATTGAAGAAAATCAAATCGCATCGAATCGATAAATATCGAATGGAATGGAATTGAATCGAAACGAAAATAATCGAATCAAAACGAAGATAATCGAATCGAATAAAAACATAATCGAAACGAAAATAAGCGAATCGAAACGAAAAAAATCGCATCAAAACGAAAATAATCGAATCGAAACCAAAATAATCAATCAAAATGAAAATAATCGAATCGAATCGAAAATAATCACATCAAAACGAAAATAAACGAATCGAATCAAAAAATTCGAATCGAAAAGAAACGAATTGAATCGAATCGAAAAAAATCAAATCGAATAGAAAATAATCGAATTGAAATGAAAAAAATCAAGTAGAAGCGAAAATAATCTAATCGAAACCAAAATAATTAAATGGAAATGAAAATAACCGAATCGAATCGAAAATAATCAAATCGAATCGAAAATAATCAAATCGAATCGGAAATAATGGAATCGAAACCAAAATAATCAAATCGATATGAAAATAATCGAATCGAAAATAATCAAATCGAAACCAAAATAATCGAATCGAAATGAAAAAAATCAAGTAGAAGCGAAAATAATTAAATCGAATCGAAAATAATCTAATCGAAATAAAAATAATCAAATCGAAACGAAAATAATTGAATCAAAAAGAAGCGAATTGAATTGAATCGAAAAAAATCAAATCAAATCGAAAATAATCAAATCGAAATGAGAAAAATCAAATCGAATCAAAAATAATTGAATCGAATCTAAAACAAATCTAACTGAAAATAATCAAATTGAATCGAAAAAATTCGAATAGAAAAGAATTGAATCGAATCGAAAAAAATCAAATCGAATAGAAAATAATCAAATCGAAACGAAAATAATCAATTGAAATGAAAATAATCGAATCGAAACCAAAATATTCAAATCCACATGAAAATAATTGATCGAATCGAAAATAATCAAGTCGAATAGAAAATAATCGAATCGAAATGAAAATAATCAATCGAAACGAAAATCGAATCAAATTAAAAATAATCAAATCGAAACGAATATAATCTAATTGAATAGAAAATAATCAAATCGAAACGAAAATAACCGAATCGAAATTAAAATAATTGAATCGAAATGAAAATAAATAACCAAAACGACAATGATCGAATTGAAACGAAAAAAAATCAAATTGAAACACAAAAATAATCGAATCGAAAAGAAAAAAATCCAATCGAATAGCATCGAATCGAAAAAACCGATTCGAATTGAATCGAAAATATCGAATCGAAACGAAAATAAATGAATCAAAACAATAATGATTGAATCGAAACGAAAATAAATGAATCGAAACGAAAAAATCATGTAGAAGCGAAAAAAATCAAATCAAAAATAATCAAATCGAAAATAATCAAATAGAAATGAAAATAATTGAATCGAGATGAGAAAAGTCAAATCGAAATGAAAATAATCGAATCGAAACGAAAATAATCGAATCGAAAAGAAAATAAACGGATCGAATCGAAAAAATTCGAATTGAAAAGAAACGAATTGAATCGACATGAAAATAATCGAATCGGATAGAAAATAATCGAATCGAAACGTAAAAATTCGAATCGAAAAGAAACGAATTAAATCGACATGAAAATAATCAAATCGAATAGAAAATAATCGAATCGAAACAAAAATAATGAATCGAAACGAGAAAAATCGAATTGAAAAGAAAATAATCGAATCGAATCGAAAAAATTCGAATACAAAAGAAACAAATTGAATCGACATGAAAATAATCGAATCGAATAGAAAATAATCGAATCAAAACGAAAATAATCAATCGATACAAAAATAATCGAATTGAAACCAAAATAATCAAATCCACATGAAAATAATCGAATCGAATCAAAAATAATCAAATCGAAACTAAAATAATCAAATCGAATCGAAAATAATCAAATTGAATAGGAAATAATCGAATCGAAATGAAAAAAATCAAGTAGAAGCGAAAATAATCGAGTTGAAACCAAAATAATTAAATCGACATGAAAATAATCGAATCGAAATAATAAAATAGAAACGAAAATAATCGAGTCGCAACCAAAATAATCGAATCGACATGAAAATAATCGAATCGAAACGAAAATAATCGGATGGAATAAAAAGAATAGAATCTAAACAAAAATAATCAAATCGAAATAAAAAAAAGGAATCGAATCGAATCTAAGAAAATCAAAATCTCATCGAATCAATAGAAACCGAATGGAATGGAATCGAATCGAATCGAAAAAAATCGAATCGAAATGAAAATAATCGAATCGAAATGAAGATAATCGAGTTGAATAAAAACATAATCGAAACGAAAATAATCGAATCGAAACAAAAAATCGCATCAAAACGAAAATAATCGAAACCAAAATAATCACACAACATGAAAATAATCGAATTGAATCGAAAATAATCACATCGAAACGAAAATAATCAGATAGAATCAAAAGTAATCAAATTGAAACCAAAATAATCGAATCAAATCAACAATAATCGAGTCGAATCGAAAATAATCGAATCGAAATGAAAATAATCGAATCGAATCGAAAATAATTGAATCGAAATGTAAATAATCAAATCGAAGTGAAAATAAACGAATCGATTTAAAAATTCGAATTGAAACGAAAATAATCGAATCGAATCAAAAACAATCGAGTTGAAACGAAAATAATTGAGTTGAAACAAAAATAATCCAATCGAAATGAAAATCGAATCAAATTAAAAATAATCAAATCGAAACGAATATAATCTATTTGAATAGAAAATAATCAAATCGAAACGAAAATAACCGAATCGAAATTAAAATAATTGAATCGAAACGAAAATAAATAATCAAAACGACAATGATCGAATTGAAACGAAAAAAAAATCTAATTGAAACACAAAAATAATCGAATCGAAAAGAAAAAAATCCAATCGAATAGCATCGAATCGAAAAAATCGATTCGAATTGAATCGAAAATATCGAATCGAAACGAAAATAAATGAATCAAAACAATAATGATTGAATCGAAACGAAAATAAATGAATCGAATCTAAAATAAACAAATCTAACTGAAAATAATCAAATCGAATCGAAAAAACTCGAATAGAAAAGAAACGAATTGAATCGACATGAAAATAATCGAATCGAATAGAAAATAATCAAATCGAAATGAAGATAATCAATCGATACAAAAATAATCGAATCGAAACCAAAATAATCAAATCCACATGAAAATAATCGAATCGAATCGAAAATAATCAAATCGAAACTAAAATAATCGAATCGAATCGAAAATAACCAAATTGAATAGGAAATAATCGAATCGAAATGAAAAAAATCAAGTAGAAGCGAAAATAATCGAGTTGAAACCAAAATAATTAAATCGACATGAAAATAATCGAATCGAAATAATAAAATAGAAACGAAAATAATCGAATCAAATCGATAATAACCGAATCGAAATGAAAATTATCGAGTCGCAACCAAAATAATCGAATCGACATGAAAATAATCGAATCGAAATGAAAATAATCGAATGGAATAAAAAGAATAGAATCTAAACAAAAATAATCAAATCGAAATAAAAAAATGGAATCGAATCGAATCGAATCTAAGAAAATCAAATCACATCGAATCGATAGAAATCGAATGGAATGGAATCAAATCGAATCGAAAAAAATCGAATCGAAA
Source organism: Vulpes vulpes (assembly GCF_048418805.1). Taxonomy (NCBI): domain Eukaryota; kingdom Metazoa; phylum Chordata; class Mammalia; order Carnivora; family Canidae; genus Vulpes; species Vulpes vulpes. The sequence continues at coordinate 220,784 of NW_027325682.1, read as the reverse complement.
CGAAAATAATCGAATCGAAATGAAGATAATCGAATCGAATCGAAAATAATTGAATCGAAACGTAAATAATCAAATCGAAGTGAAAATAAACGAATCAATTTAAAAATTCGAATTGAAACGAAAATAATCGAATCGAATCAAAAACAATCGAGTTGAAACGAAAATAATTGAGTTGAAACAAAAATAATCCAATCGAAATGAAAATCGAATCAAAACGAAAATAATCGAATGGAATAAAAAGAATACAGTCAAAAGAAAAATAATCAAATCGAAATGAAAAAAATGGAATGGAATCGAATCGAATTGAAGAAAATCAAATCGCATCGAATCGATAAATATCGAATGGAATGGAATTGAATCGAAACGAAAATAATCGAATCAAAACGAAGATAATCGAATCGAATAAAAACATAATCGAAACGAAAATAAGCGAATCGAAACGAAAAAAATCGCATCAAAACGAAAATAATCGAATCGAAACCAAAATAATCAATCAAAATGAAAATAATCGAATCGAATCGAAAATAATCACATCAAAACGAAAATAAACGAATCGAATCAAAAAATTCGAATCGAAAAGAAACGAATTGAATCGAATCGAAAAAAATCAAATCGAATAGAAAATAATCGAATTGAAATGAAAAAAATCAAGTAGAAGCGAAAATAATCTAATCGAAACCAAAATAATTAAATGGAAATGAAAATAACCGAATCGAATCGAAAATAATCAAATCGAATCGAAAATAATCAAATCGAATCGGAAATAATGGAATCGAAACCAAAATAATCAAATCGATATGAAAATAATCGAATCGAAAATAATCAAATCGAAACCAAAATAATCGAATCGAAATGAAAAAAATCAAGTAGAAGCGAAAATAATTAAATCGAATCGAAAATAATCTAATCGAAATAAAAATAATCAAATCGAAACGAAAATAATTGAATCAAAAAGAAGCGAATTGAATTGAATCGAAAAAAATCAAATCGAATCGAAAATAATCAAATCGAAATGAGAAAAATCAAATCGAATCAAAAATAATTGAATCGAATCTAAAACAAATCTAACTGAAAATAATCAAATTGAATCGAAAAAATTCGAATAGAAAAGAATTGAATCGAATCGAAAAAAATCAAATCGAATAGAAAATAATCAAATCGAAACGAAAATAATCAATTGAAATGAAAATAATCGAATCGAAACCAAAATATTCAAATCCACATGAAAATAATTGATCGAATCGAAAATAATCAAGTCGAATAGAAAATAATCGAATCGAAATGAAAATAATCAATCGAAACGAAAATCGAATCAAATTAAAAATAATCAAATCGAAACGAATATAATCTAATTGAATAGAAAATAATCAAATCGAAACGAAAATAACCGAATCGAAATTAAAATAATTGAATCGAAACGAAAATAAATAACCAAAACGACAATGATCGAATTGAAACGAAAAAAAATCAAATTGAAACACAAAAATAATCGAATCGAAAAGAAAAAAATCCAATCGAATAGCATCGAATCGAAAAAACCGATTCGAATTGAATCGAAAATATCGAATCGAAACGAAAATAAATGAATCAAAACAATAATGATTGAATCGAAACGAAAATAAATGAATCGAAACGAAAAAATCATGTAGAAGCGAAAAAAATCAAATCAAAAATAATCAAATCGAAAATAATCAAATAGAAATGAAAATAATTGAATCGAGATGAGAAAAGTCAAATCGAAATGAAAATAATCGAATCGAAACGAAAATAATCGAATCGAAAAGAAAATAAACGGATCGAATCGAAAAAATTCGAATTGAAAAGAAACGAATTGAATCGACATGAAAATAATCGAATCGGATAGAAAATAATCGAATCGAAACGTAAAAATTCGAATCGAAAAGAAACGAATTAAATCGACATGAAAATAATCAAATCGAATAGAAAATAATCGAATCGAAACAAAAATAATGAATCGAAACGAGAAAAATCGAATTGAAAAGAAAATAATCGAATCGAATCGAAAAAATTCGAATACAAAAGAAACAAATTGAATCGACATGAAAATAATCGAATCGAATAGAAAATAATCGAATCAAAACGAAAATAATCAATCGATACAAAAATAATCGAATTGAAACCAAAATAATCAAATCCACATGAAAATAATCGAATCGAATCAAAAATAATCAAATCGAAACTAAAATAATCAAATCGAATCGAAAATAATCAAATTGAATAGGAAATAATCGAATCGAAATGAAAAAAATCAAGTAGAAGCGAAAATAATCGAGTTGAAACCAAAATAATTAAATCGACATGAAAATAATCGAATCGAAATAATAAAATAGAAACGAAAATAATCGAGTCGCAACCAAAATAATCGAATCGACATGAAAATAATCGAATCGAAACGAAAATAATCGGATGGAATAAAAAGAATAGAATCTAAACAAAAATAATCAAATCGAAATAAAAAAAAGGAATCGAATCGAATCTAAGAAAATCAAAATCTCATCGAATCAATAGAAACCGAATGGAATGGAATCGAATCGAATCGAAAAAAATCGAATCGAAATGAAAATAATCGAATCGAAATGAAGATAATCGAGTTGAATAAAAACATAATCGAAACGAAAATAATCGAATCGAAACAAAAAATCGCATCAAAACGAAAATAATCGAAACCAAAATAATCACACAACATGAAAATAATCGAATTGAATCGAAAATAATCACATCGAAACGAAAATAATCAGATAGAATCAAAAGTAATCAAATTGAAACCAAAATAATCGAATCAAATCAACAATAATCGAGTCGAATCGAAAATAATCGAATCGAAATGAAAATAATCGAATCGAATCGAAAATAATTGAATCGAAATGTAAATAATCAAATCGAAGTGAAAATAAACGAATCGATTTAAAAATTCGAATTGAAACGAAAATAATCGAATCGAATCAAAAACAATCGAGTTGAAACGAAAATAATTGAGTTGAAACAAAAATAATCCAATCGAAATGAAAATCGAATCAAAACGAAAGTAATCGAATGGAATAAAAAGAATACAGTCAAAAGAAAAATAATCAAATCGAAATGAAAAAAATGGAATGGAATCGAATCGAATTGAAGAAAATCAAATCGCATCGAATTGATAAATATCGAATGGAATGGAATTGAATCGAAACGAAAATAATCGAATCAAAACGAAGATAATCGAATCGAATAAAAACATAATCGAAACGAAAATAAGCGAATCGAAACGAAAAAAATCGCATCAAAACGAAAATAATCGAATCGAAACCAAAATAATCAATCAAAATGAAAATAATCGAATCGAATCGAAAATAATCACATCAAAACGAAAATAAACGAATCGAATCAAAAAATTCGAATCGAAAAGAAACGAATTGAATCGAATCGAAAAAAATCAAATCAAATAGAAAATAATCGAATTGAAATGAAAAAAATCAAGTAGAAGCCAAAATAATCTAATCGAAACCAAAATAATTAAATGGAAATGAAAATAACCAAATCGAATCGAAAATAATCAAATCGAATCGGAAATAATGGAATCGAAACCAAAATAATCAAATCGATATGAAAATAATCGAATCGAAAATAATCAAATCGAAACCAAAATAATCGAATCGAAATGAAAAAAATCAAGTAGAAGCGAAAATAATTAAATCGAATCGAAAATAATCTAATCGAAATAAAAATAATCAAATCGAAACGAAAATAATCAAATAGAAACGAAAATAATTGAATCAAAAAGAAGCGAACTGAATTGAATCGAAAAAAATCAAATCGAATCGAAAATAATCAAATCGAAATGAGAAAAATCAAATCGAATCAAAAATAATTGAATCGAATCTAAAACAAATCTAACTGAAAATAATCAAATTGAATCGAAAAAATTCAAATAGAAAAGAAACGAATTGAATCGAATCAAAAAAATCAAATCGAATAGAAAATAATCAAATCGAAACGAAAATAATCAATTGAAATGAAAATAATCGAATCGAAACCAAAATATTCAAATCCACATGAAAATAATTGATCGAATCGAAAATAAGTCGAATAGAAAATAATCGAATCGAAATGAAAATAATCAATCCAGGGATCCCTGAGTGGCGCAGCGGTTTGGTGCCTGCCTTTGGCCCAGGGCGCGATCCTGGAGAACCAGGATCGAGTCCCACATCGGGCTCCCGGTGCATGGAGCCTGCTTCTCCCTCTGCCTGTGTCTCTGCCTCTTTCTCTCTCTCTGTGACCATCATAAATAAATAAAAATTAAAAAAAAAAATAATCGAAACGAAAATCGAATCAAATTAAAAATAATCAAATCGAAATGAAAAAAATGGAATGGAATCGAATCGAATTGAAGAAAATCAAATCGCATCGAATTGATAAATATCGAATGAAATGGAATTGAATCGAAACGAAAATAATCGAATCAAAACGAAGATAATCGAATCGAATAAAAACATAATCGAAACGAAAATAATCAATCGAAATGAAAATCAAATCGAAGCCAAAATAATCAAATCCACATGAAAAAAATCAAATCGAATCGAAAATAATCAAATCGAAACTAAAATCATATCGACATGAAAAAAATCAAATCGAATTGAAAATAATCAAATCGAAACTAAAATCAAATTGACATGAAAAAAATCAAATCGAATCAAAAATAATCAAATCGAAACAAAAATAATCAAATTGAATCAAAAATAATCAAATCGAATCGAAAATAATCAATCGAAACGAAAATAATAGAAACGAAACCAAAATAATCAAATCGACATGAAAATAATGGAATCGAATCGAAAGTAATCAAATAGTAACTAAAATAATCGAATAGAATAGAAAATGATGAAATCGAAACGAAAATAATCAATCGAAATGAAAATCAAATCGAAAACAAAATAATCAAATCGACATGAAAAAAATCAAATCGAATAGAAAATAATCGAATCAAAACAAAAATAATGAATCAAAACGAGAAAAATCGAATCGAAAAGAAAATAATCGGATCGAATCGAAAAAATTCGAATTGAAAAGAAACGAATTGAATCGACATGAAAATAATCGAATCGAATAGAAAATAATCGAATTGAAACGAAAATAATCAAATAGAAATGAAAATAATCGAATCGAAAAGAAACAAATTGAATTGAATCGACAAAAATCAAATCGAATTGAAAATAATCAAATCGAAATGAGAAAAATCGAATCGAATCAAAAATAATTGAATCGAATCTAAAATAAACAAATCTAACTGAAAATAATCAAATCGAATCGAAAAAATTCGAATAGAAAAGAAACGAATTGAATCGACATGAAAATAATCGAATCGAATAGAAAATAATCAAATCGAAACGAAGATAATCAATCGATACAAAAATAATCGAATCGAAACCAAAATAATCAAATCCACATGAAAATAATCGAATCGAATCGAAAATAATCGAATCGAAACTAAAATAATCGAATCGAATCGAAAATAATCAAATTGAATAGGAAATAATCGAATCGAAATGAAAAAAATCAAGTAGAAGCGAAAATAATCGAGTTGAAACCAAAATAATTAAATCGACATGAAAATAATCGAATCGAAATAATAAAATAGAAACGAAAATAATCGAATCAAATCGATAATAACCGAATCGAAATGAAAATTATCGAGTCGCAACCAAAATAATCGAATCGACATGAAAATAATCGAATCGAAATGAAAATAATCGAATGGAATAAAAAGAATAGAATCTAAACAAAAATAATCAAATCGAAATGAAAAAAATGGAATCGAATCGAATCCAATCTAAGAAAATCAAATCACATCGAATCGATAGAAATCGAATGGAATGGAATCAAATCGAATCGAAAAAAATCGAATCGAAACGAAAATAATCGAATCGAAATGAAGATAATCGAATCGAATCGAAAATAATTGAATCGAAACGTAAATAATCAAATCGAAGTGAAAATAAACGAATCGATTTAAAAATTCGAATTGAAACGAAAATAATCGAATCGAATCAAAAACAATCGAGTTGAAACGAAAATAATTGAGTTGAAACAAAAATAATCCAATCGAAATGAAAATCGAATCAAAACGAAAATAATCGAATGGAATAAAAAGAATACAGTCAAAAGAAAAATAATCAAATCGAAATGAAAAAAATGGAATGGAATCGAATCGAATTGAAGAAAATCAAATCGCATCGAATCGATAAATATCGAATGGAATGGAATTGAATCGAAACGAAAATAATCGAATCAAAACGAAGATAACCGAATCGAATAAAAACATAATCGAAACGAAAATAAGCGAATCGAAACGAAAAAAATCGCATCAAAACGAAAATAATCGAATCGAAACCAAAATAATCAAAATGAAAATAATCGAATCGAATCGAAAATAATCACATCAAAACGAAAATAAACGAATCGAATCAAAAAATTCGAATCGAAAAGAAACGAATTGAATCGAATCGAAAAAAATCAAATCGAATAGAAAATAATCGAATTGAAATGAAAAAAATCAAGTAGAAGCGAAAATAATCTAATCGAAACCAAAATAATTAAATGGAAATGAAAATAACCGAATCGAATCGAAAATAATCAAATCGAATCGAAAATAATCAAATCGAATCGGAAATAATGGAATCAAAACCAAAATAATCAAATCGATATGAAAATAATCGAATCGAAAATAATCAAATCGAAACCAAAATAATCGAATCGAAATGAAAAAAATCAAGTAGAAGCGAAAATAATTAAATCGAATCGAAAATAATCTAATCGAAATAAAAATAATCAAATCGAAACGAAAATAATCAAATAGAAACGAAAATAATTGAATCAAAAAGAAGCGAATTGAATTGAATCGAAAAAAATCAAATCGAATCGAAAATAATCAAATCGAAATGAGAAAAATCAAATCGAATCAAAAATAATTGAATCGAATCTAAAACAAATCTAACTGAAAATAATCAAATTGAATCGAAAAAATTCGAATAGAAAAGAAACGAATTGAATCGAATCGAAAAAATCAAATCGAATAGAAAATAATCAAATCGAAACGAAAATAATCAATTGAAATCGAATCAAAAATAATCAAATCGAAACTAAAATAATCAAATCGAATCGAAAATAATCAAATTGAATAGGAAATAATCGAATCGAAATGAAAAAAATCAAGTAGAAGCGAAAATAATCGAGTTGAAACCAAAATAATTAAATCGACATGAAAATAATCGAATCGAAATAATAAAATAGAAACGAAAATAATCGAGTCACAACCAAAATAATCGAATCGACATGAAAATAATCGAATCGAAACGAAAATAATCGGATGGAATAAAAAGAATAGAATCTAAACAAAAATAATCAAATCGAAATAAAAAAAAGGAATCGAATCGAATCTAAGAAAATCAAATCTCATCGAATCAATAGAAACCGAATGGAATGGAATCGAATCGAATCGAAAAAAATCGAATCGAAATGAAAATAATCGAATCGAAATGAAGATAATCGAGTTGAATAAAAACATAATCGAAACGAAAATAATCGAATCGAAACAAAAAATCGCATCAAAACGAAAATAATCGAAACCAAAATAATCACACAACATGAAAATAATCGAATTGAATCGAAAATAATCACATCGAAACGAAAATAATCAGATAGAATCAAAAGTAATCAAATTGAAACCAAAATAATCGAATCAAATCAACAATAATCGAGTCGAATCGAAAATAATCGAATCGAAATGAAAATAATCGAATCGAATCGAAAATAATTGAATCGAAATGTAAATAATCAAATCGAAGTGAAAATAAACGAATCGATTTAAAAATTCGAATTGAAACGAAAATAATCGAATCGAATCAAAAACAATCGAGTTGAAACGAAAATAATTGAGTTGAAACAAAAATAATCCAATCGAAATGAAAATCGAATCAAAACGAAAATAATCGAATGGAATAAAAAGAATACAGTCAAAAGAAAAATAATCAAATCGAAATGAAAAAAAATGGAATGGAATCGAATCGAATTGAAGAAAATCAAATCGCATCGAATCGATAAATATCGAATGGAATGGAATTGAATCGAAACGAAAATAATCGAATCAAAACGAAGATAATCGAATCGAATAAAAACATAATCGAAACGAAAATAATCAATCGAAATGAAAATCAAATCGAAGCCAAAATAATCAAATCCACATGAAAAAAATCAAATCGAATCGAAAATAATCAAATCGAAACTAAAATCATATCGACATGAAAAAAATCAAATCGAATTGAAAATAATCAAATCGAAACTAAAATCAAATTGACATGAAAAAAATCAAATCGAATCAAAAATAATCAAATCGAAACAAAAATAATCAAATTGAATCAAAAATAATCAAATCGAATCGAAAATAATCAATCGAAACGAAAATAATAGAAACGAAACCAAAATAATCAAATCGACATGAAAATAATGGAATCGAATCGAAAGTAATCAAATAGTAACTAAAATAATCGAATAGAATAGAAAATGATGAAATCGAAACGAAAATAATCAAACGAAATGAAAATCAAATCGAAAACAAAATAATCAAATCGACATGAAAAAAATCAAATCGAATAGAAAATAATCGAATCAAAACAAAAATAATGAATCAAAACGAGAAAAATCGAATCGAAAAGAAAATAATCGGATCGAATCGAAAAAATTCGAATTGAAAAGAAACGAATTGAATCGACATGAAAATAATTGAATCGAATAGAAAATAATCGAATTGAAACGAAAATAATCAAATAGAAATGAAAATAATCGAATCGAAAAGAAACAAATTGAATTGAATCGACAAAAATCAAATCGAATTGAAAATAATCAAATCGAAATGAGAAAAATCGAATCGAATCAAAAATAATTGAATCGAATCTAAAATAAACAAATCTAACTGAAAATAATCAAATCGAATCGAAAAAATTCGAATAGAAAAGAAACGAATTGAATCGACATGAAAATAATCGAATCGAATAGAAAATAATCAAATCGAAACGAAGATAATCAATCGATACAAAAATAATCGAATCGAAACCAAAATAATCAAATCCACATGAAAATAATCGAATCGAATCGAAAATAATCGAATCGAAACTAAAATAATCGAATCGAATCGAAAATAATCAAATTGAATAGGAAATAATCGAATCGAAATGAAAAAAATCAAGTAGAAGCGAAAATAATCGAGTTGAAACCAAAATAATTAAATCGACATGAAAATAATCGAATCGAAATAATAAAATAGAAACGAAAATAATCGAATCAAATCGATAATAACCGAATCGAAATGAAAATTATCGAGTCGCAACCAAAATAATCGAATCGACATGAAAATAATCGAATCGAAATGAAAATAATCGAATGGAATAAAAAGAATAGAATCTAAACAAAAATAATCAAATCGAAATGAAAAAAATGGAATCGAATCGAATCCAATCTAAGAAAATCAAATCACATCGAATCGATAGAAATCGAATGGAATGGAATCAAATCGAATCGAAAAAAATCGAATCGAAACGAAAATAATCGAATCGAAATGAAGATAATCGAATCGAATCGAAAATAATTGAATCGAAACGTAAATAATCAAATCGAAGTGAAAATAAACGAATCGATTTAAAAATTCGAATTGAAACGAAAATAATCGAATCGAATCAAAAACAATCGAGTTGAAACGAAAATAATTGAGTTGAAACAAAAATAATCCAATCGAAATGAAAATCGAATCAAAACGAAAATAATCGAATGGAATAAAAAGAATACAGTCAAAAGAAAAATAATCAAATCGAAATGAAAAAAATGGAATGGAATCGAATCGAATTGAAGAAAATCAAATCGCATCGAATCGATAAATATCGAATGGAATGGAATTGAATCGAAACGAAAATAATCGAATCAAAACGAAGATAACCGAATCGAATAAAAACATAATCGAAACGAAAATAAGCGAATCGAAACGAAAAAAATCGCATCAAAACGAAAATAATCGAATCGAAACCAAAATAATCAAAATGAAAATAATCGAATCGAATCGAAAATAATCACATCAAAACGAAAATAAACGAATCGAATCAAAAAATTCGAATCGAAAAGAAACGAATTGAATCGAATCGAAAAAAATCAAATCGAATAGAAAATAATCGAATTGAAATGAAAAAAATCAAGTAGAAGCGAAAATAATCTAATCGAAACCAAAATAATTAAATGGAAATGAAAATAACCGAATCGAATCGAAAATAATCAAATCGAATCGAAAATAATCAAATCGAATCGGAAATAATGGAATCAAAACCAAAATAATCAAATCGATATGAAAATAATCGAATCGAAAATAATCAAATCGAAACCAAAATAATCGAATCGAAATGAAAAAAATCAAGTAGAAGCGAAAATAATTAAATCGAATCGAAAATAATCTAATCGAAATAAAAATAATCAAATCGAAACGAAAATAATCAAATAGAAACGAAAATAATTGAATCAAAAAGAAGCGAATTGAATTGAATCGAAAAAAATCAAATCGAATCGAAAATAATCAAATCGAAATGAGAAAAATCAAATCGAATCAAAAATAATTGAATCGAATCTAAAACAAATCTAACTGAAAATAATCAAATTGAATCGAAAAAATTCGAATAGAAAAGAAACGAATTGAATCGAATCAAAAAAATCAAATCGAATAGAAAATAATCAAATCGAAACGAAAATAATCAATTGAAATGAAAATAATCGAATCGAAACCAAAATATTCAAATCCACATGAAAATAATTGATCGAATCGAAAATAATCAAGTCGAATAGAAAATAATCGAATCGAAATGAAAATAATCAATCGAAACGAAAATCGAATCAAATTAAAAATAATCAAATCGAAACGAATATAATCTAATTGAATAGAAAATAATCAAATCGAAACGAAAATAACCGAATCGAAATTAAAATAATTGAATCGAAACGAAAATAAATAATCAAAACGACAATGATCGAATTGAAACGAAAAAAAATCAAATTGAAACACAAAAATAATCGAATCGAAAAGAAAAAAATCCAATCGAATAGCATCGAATCGAAAAAATCGATTCGAATTGAATCGAAAATATCGAATCGAAACGAAAATAAATGAATCAAAACAATAATGATTGAATCGAAACGAAAATAAATGAATCGAAACGAAAAAATCATGTAGAAGCGAAAAAAATCAAATCAAAAATAATCAAATCGAAAATAATCAAATAGAAATGAAAATAATCGAATCGAGATGAGAAAAGTCAAATCGAAATGAAAATAATCGAAACGAAAATAATCGAATCGAAAAGAAAATAAACGGATCGAATCGAAAAAATTCGAATTGAAAAGAAACGAATTGAATCGACATGAAAATAATCGAATCGGATAGAAAATAATCGAATCGAAACGTAAAAATTCGAATCGAAAAGAAACGAATTAAATCGACATGAAAATAATCAAATCGAATAGAAAATAATCGAATCGAAACAAAAATAATGAATCGAAACGAGAAAAATCGAATTGAAAAGAAAATAATCGAATCGAATCGAAAAAATTCGAATACAAAAGAAACAAATTGAATCGACATGAAAATAATCGAATCGAATAGAAAATAATCGAATCAAAACGAAAATAATCAATCGATACAAAAATAATCGAATTGAAACCAAAATAATCAAATCCACATGAAAATAATCGAATCGAATCAAAAATAATCAAATCGAAACTAAAATAATCAAATCGAATCGAAAATAATCAAATTGAATAGGAAATAATCGAATCGAAATGAAAAAAATCAAGTAGAAGCGAAAATAATCGAGTTGAAACCAAAATAATTAAATCGACATGAAAATAATCGAATCGAAATAATAAAATAGAAACGAAAATAATCGAGTCGCAACCAAAATAATCGAATCGACATGAAAATAATTGAATCGAAACGAAAATAATCGGATGGAATAAAAAGAATAGAATCTAAACAAAAATAATCAAAGCGAAATAAAAAAAAGGAATCGAATCGAATCTAAGAAAATCAAATCTCATCGAATCAATAGAAACCGAATGGAATGGAATCGAATCGAATCGAAAAAAATCGAATCGAAATGAAAATAATCGAATCGAAATGAAGATAATCGAGTTGAATAAAAACATAATCGAAACGAAAATAATCGAATCGAAACAAAAAATCGCATCAAAACGAAAATAATCGAAACCAAAATAATCACACAACATGAAAATAATCGAATTGAATCGAAAATAATCACATCGAAACGAAAATAATCAGATAGAATCAAAAGTAATCAAATTGAAACCAAAATAATCGAATCAAATCAACAATAATCGAGTCGAATCGAAAATAATCGAATCGAAAATAATCGAATCGAATCGAAAATAATTGAATCGAAATGTAAATAATCAAATCGAAGTGAAAATAAACGAATCGATTTAAAAATTCGAATTGAAACGAAAATAATCGAATCGAATCAAAAACAATCGAGTTGAAACGAAAATAATTGAGTTGAAACAAAAATAATCCAATCGAAATGAAAATCGAATCAAAACGAAAATAATCGAATGGAATAAAAAGAATACAGTCAAAAGAAAAATAATCAAATCGAAATGAAAAAAAATGGAATGGAATCGAATCGAATTGAAGAAAATCAAATCGCATCGAATTGATAAATATCGAATGGAATGGAATTGAATCGAAACGAAAATAATCGAATCAAAACGAAGATAATCGAATCGAATAAAAACATAATCGAAACGAAAATAATCAATCGAAATGAAAATCAAATCGAAGCCAAAATAATCAAATCCACATGAAAAAAATCAAATCGAATCGAAAATAATCAAATCGAAACTAAAATCATATCGACATGAAAAAAATCAAATCGAATTGAAAATAATCAAATCGAAACTAAAATCAAATTGACATGAAAAAAATCAAATCGAATCAAAAATAATCAAATCGAAACAAAAATAATCAAATTGAATCAAAAATAATCAAATCGAATCGAAAATAATCAATCGAAACGAAAATAATAGAAACGAAACCAAAATAATCAAATCGACATGAAAATAATGGAATCGAATCGAAAGTAATCAAATAGTAACTAAAATAATCGAATAGAATAGAAAATGATGAAATCGAAACGAAAATAATCAATCGAAATGAAAATCAAATCGAAAACAAAATAATCAAATCGACATGAAAAAAATCAAATCGAATAGAAAATAATCGAATCAAAACAAAAATAATGAATCAAAACGAGAAAAATCGAATCGAAAAGAAAATAATCGGATCGAATCAAAAAAATTCGAATTGAAAAGAAACGAATTGAATCGACATGAAAATAATCGAATCGAATAGAAAATAATCGAATTGAAACGAAAATAATCAAATAGAAATGAAAATAATCGAATCGAAAAGAAACAAATTGAATTGAATCGACAAAAATCAAATCGAATTGAAAATAATCAAATCGAAATGAGAAAAATCGAATCGAATCAAAAATAATTGAATCGAATCTAAAATAAACAAATCTAACTGAAAATAATCAAATCGAATCGAAAAAATTCGAATAGAAAAGAAACGAATTGAATCGACATGAAAATAATCGAATCGAATAGAAAATAATCAAATCGAAACGAAGATAATCAATCGATACAAAAATAATCGAATCGAAACCAAAATAATCAAATCCACATGAAAATAATCGAATCGAATCGAAAATAATCGAATCGAAACTAAAATAATCGAATCGAATCGAAAATAATCAAATTGAATAGGAAATAATCGAATCGAAATGAAAAAAATCAAATAGAAGCGAAAATAATCGAGTTGAAACCAAAATAATTAAATCGACATGAAAATAATCGAATCGAAATAATAAAATAGAAACGAAAATAATCGAATCAAATCGATAATAACCGAATCGAAATGAAAATTATCGAGTCGCAACCAAAATAATCGAATCGACATGAAAATAATCGAATCGAAATGAAAATAATCAAATGGAATAAAAAGAATAGAATCTAAACAAAAATAATCAAATCGAAATGAAAACAATGGAATCGAATCGAATCGAATCTAAGAAAATCAAATCACATCGAATCGATAGAAATCGAATGGAATGGAATCAAATCGAATCGAAAAAAATCGAATCGAAACGAAAATAATCGAATCGAAATGAAGATAATCGAATCGAATCGAAAATAATTGAATCGAAACGTAAATAATCAAATCGAAGTGAAAATAAACGAATCGATTTAAAAATTCGAATTGAAACGAAAATAATCGAATCGAATCAAAAACAATCGAGTTGAAACGAAAATAATTGAGTTGAAACAAAAATAATCCAATCGAAATGAAAATCGAATCAAAACGAAAATAATCGAATGGAATAAAAAGAATACAGTCAAAAGAAAAATAATCAAATCGAAATGAAAAAAATGGAATGGAATCGAATCGAATTGAAGAAAATCAAATCGCATCGAATCGATAAATATCGAATGGAATGGAATTGAATCGAAACGAAAATAATCGAATCAAAACGAAGATAACCGAATCGAATAAAAACATAATCGAAACGAAAATAAGCGAATCGAAACGAAAAAAATCGCATCAAAACGAAAATAATCGAATCGAAACCAAAATAATCAATCAAAATGAAAATAATCGAATCGAATCGAAAATAATCACATCAAAACGAAAATAAACGAATCGAATCAAAAAATTCGAATCGAAAAGAAACGAATTGAATCGAATCGAAAAAAATCAAATCGAATAGAAAATAATCGAATTGAAATGAAAAAAATCAAGTAGAAGCGAAAATAATCTAATCGAAACCAAAATAATTAAATGGAAATGAAAATAACCGAATCGAATCGAAAATAATCAAATCGAATCGAAAATAATCAAATCGAATCGGAAATAATGGAATCGAAACCAAAATAATCAAATCGATATGAAAATAATCGAATCGAAAATAATCAAATCGAAACCAAAATAATCGAATCGAAATGAAAAAAATCAAGTAGAAGCGAAAATAATTAAATCGAATCGAAAATAATCTAATCGAAATAAAAATAATCAAATCGAAACGAAAATAATCAAATAGAAACGAAAATAATTGAATCAAAAAGAAGCGAATTGAATTGAATCGAAAAAAATCAAATCGAATCGAAAATAATCAAATCGAAATGAGAAAAATCAAATCGAATCAAAAATAATTGAATCGAATCTAAAACAAATCTAACTGAAAATAATCAAATTGAATCGAAAAAATTCGAATAGAAAAGAAACGAATTGAATCGAATCAAAAAAATCAAATCGAATAGAAAATAATCAAATCGAAACGAAAATAATCAATTGAAATGAAAATAATCGAATCGAAACCAAAATATTCAAATCCACATGAAAATAATTGATCGAATCGAAAATAATCAAGTCGAATAGAAAATAATCGAATCGAAATGAAAATAATCAATCGAAACGAAAATCGAATCAAATTAAAAATAATCAAATCGAAACGAATATAATCTAATTGAATAGAAAATAATCAAATCGAAACGAAAATAACCGAATCGAAATTAAAATAATTGAATCGAAACGAAAATAAATAATCAAAACGACAATGATCGAATTGAAACGAAAAAAAATCAAATTGAAACACAAAAATAATCGAATCGAAAAGAAAAAAATCCAATCGAATAGCATCGAATCGAAAAAATCGATTCGAATTGAATCGAAAATATCGAATCGAAACGAAAATAAATGAATCAAAACAATAATGATTGAATCGAAACGAAAATAAATGAATCGAAACGAAAAAATCATGTAGAAGCGAAAAAAATCAAATCAAAAATAATCAAATCGAAAATAATCAAATAGAAATGAAAATAATCGAATCGAGATGAGAAAAGTCAAATCGAAATGAAAATAATCGAAACGAAAATAATCGAATCGAAAAGAAAATAAACGGATCGAATCGAAAAAATTCGAATTGAAAAGAAACGAATTGAATCGACATGAAAATAATCGAATCGGATAGAAAATAATCGAATCGAAACGTAAAAATTCGAATCGAAAAGAAACGAATTAAATCGACATGAAAATAATCAAATCGAATAGAAAATAATCGAATCGAAACAAAAATAATGAATCGAAACGAGAAAAATCGAATTGAAAAGAAAATAATCGAATCGAATCGAAAAAATTCGAATACAAAAGAAACAAATTGAATCGACATGAAAATAATCGAATCGAATAGAAAATAATCGAATCAAAACGAAAATAATCAATCGATACAAAAATAATCGAATTGAAACCAAAATAATCAAATCCACATGAAAATAATCGAATCGAATCAAAAATAATCAAATCGAAACTAAAATAATCAAATCGAATCGAAAATAATCAAATTGAATAGGAAATAATCGAATCGAAATGAAAAAAATCAAGTAGAAGCGAAAATAATCGAGTTGAAACCAAAATAATTAAATCGACATGAAAATAATCGAATCGAAATAATAAAATAGAAACGAAAATAATCGAGTCGCAACCAAAATAATCGAATCGACATGAAAATAATCGAATCGAAACGAAAATAATCGGATGGAATAAAAAGAATAGAATCTAAACAAAAATAATCAAATCGAAATAAAAAAAAGGAATCGAATCGAATCTAAGAAAATCAAATCTCATCGAATCAATAGAAACCGAATGGAATGGAATCGAATCGAATCGAAAAAAATCGAATCGAAATGAAAATAATCGAATCGAAATGAAGATAATCGAGTTGAATAAAAACATAATCGAAACGAAAATAATCGAATCGAAACAAAAAATCGCATCAAAACGAAAATAATCGAAACCAAAATAATCACACAACATGAAAATAATCGAATTGAATCGAAAATAATCACATCGAAACGAAAATAATCAGATAGAATCAAAAGTAATCAAATTGAAACCAAAATAATCGAATCAAATCAACAATAATCGAGTCGAATCGAAAATAATCGAATCGAAATGAAAATAATCGAATCGAATCGAAAATAATTGAATCGAAATGTAAATAATCAAATCGAAGTGAAAATAAACGAATCGATTTAAAAATTCGAATTGAAACGAAAATAATCGAATCGAATCAAAAACAATCGAGTTGAAACGAAAATAATTGAGTTGAAACAAAAATAATCCAATCGAAATGAAAATCGAATCAAAACGAAAATAATCGAATGGAATAAAAAGAATACAGTCAAAAGAAAAATAATCAAATCGAAATGAAAAAAAATGGAATGGAATCGAATCGAATTGAAGAAAATCAAATCGCATCGAATCGATAAATATCGAATGGAATGGAATTGAATCGAAACGAAAATAATCGAATCAAAACGAAGATAATCGAATCGAATAAAAACATAATCGAAACGAAAATAATCAATCGAAATGAAAATCAAATCGAAGCCAAAATAATCAAATCCACATGAAAAAAATCAAATCGAATCGAAAATAATCAAATCGAAACTAAAATCATATCGACATGAAAAAAATCAAATCGAATTGAAAATAATCAAATCGAAACTAAAATCAAATTGACATGAAAAAAATCAAATCGAATCAAAAATAATCAAATCGAAACAAAAATAATCAAATTGAATCAAAAATAATCAAATCGAATCGAAAATAATCAATCGAAACGAAAATAATAGAAACGAAACCAAAATAATCAAATCGACATGAAAATAATGGAATCGAATCGAAAGTAATCAAATAGTAACTAAAATAATCGAATAGAATAGAAAATGATGAAATCGAAATGAAAATAATCAATCGAAATGAAAATCAAATCGAAAACAAAATAATCAAATCGACATGAAAAAAATCAAATCGAATAGAAAATAATCGAATCAAAACAAAAATAATGAATCAAAACGAGAAAAATCGAATCGAAAAGAAAATAATCGGATCGAATCGAAAAAATTCGAATTGAAAAGAAACGAATTGAATCGACATGAAAATAATCGAATCGAATAGAAAATAATCGAATTGAAACGAAAATAATCAAATAGAAATGAAAATAATCGAATCGAAAAGAAACAAATTGAATTGAATCGACAAAAATCAAATCGAATTGAAAATAATCAAATCGAAATGAGAAAAATCGAATCGAATCAAAAATAATTGAATCGAATCTAAAATAAACAAATCTAACTGAAAATAATCAAATCGAATCGAAAAAATTCGAATAGAAAAGAAACGAATTGAATCGACATGAAAATAATCGAATCGAATAGAAAATAATCAAATCGAAACGAAGATAATCAATCGATACAAAAATAATCGAATCGAAACCAAAATAATCAAATCCACATGAAAATAATCGAATCGAATCGAAAATAATCGAATCGAAACTAAAATAATCGAATCGAATCGAAAATAATCAAATTGAATAGGAAATAATCGAATCGAAATGAAAAAAATCAAGTAGAAGCGAAAATAATCGAGTTGAAACCAAAATAATTAAATCGACATGAAAATAATCGAATCGAAATAATAAAATAGAAACGAAAATAATCGAATCAAATCGATAATAACCGAATCGAAATGAAAATTATCGAGTCGCAACCAAAATAATCGAATCGACATGAAAATAATCGAATCGAAATGAAAATAATCGAATGGAATAAAAAGAATAGAATCTAAACAAAAATAATCAAATCGAAATGAAAAAAATGGAATCGAATCGAATCGAATCTAAGAAAATCAAATCACATCGAATCGATAGAAATCGAATGGAATGGAATCAAATCGAATCGAAAAAAATCGAATCGAAACGAAAATAATCGAATCGAAATGAAGATAATCGAATCGAATCGAAAATAATTGAATCGAAACGTAAATAATCAAATCGAAGTGAAAATAAACGAATCGATTTAAAAATTCGAATTGAAACGAAAATAATCGAATCGAATCAAAAACAATCGAGTTGAAACGAAAATAATTGAGTTGAAACAAAAATAATCCAATCGAAATGAAAATCGAATCAAAACGAAAATAATCGAATGGAATAAAAAGAATACAGTCAAAAGAAAAATAATCAAATCGAAATGAAAAAAATGGAATGGAATCGAATCGAATTGAAGAAAATCAAATCGCATCGAATCGATAAATATCGAATGGAATGGAATTGAATCGAAACGAAAATAATCGAATCAAAACGAAGATAACCGAATCGAATAAAAACATAATCGAAACGAAAATAAGCGAATCGAAACGAAAAAAATCGCATCAAAACGAAAATAATCGAATCGAAACCAAAATAATCAATCAAAATGAAAATAATCGAATCGAATCGAAAATAATCACATCAAAACGAAAATAAACGAATCGAATCAAAAAATTCGAATCGAAAAGAAACGAATTGAATCGAATCGAAAAAAATCAAATCGAATAGAAAATAATCGAATTGAAATGAAAAAAATCAAGTAGAAGCGAAAATAATCTAATCGAAACCAAAATAATTAAATGGAAATGAAAATAACCGAATCGAATCGAAAATAATCAAATCGAATCGAAAATAATCAAATCGAATCGGAAATAATGGAATCGAAACCAAAATAATCAAATCGATATGAAAATAATCGAATCGAAAATAATCAAATCGAAACCAAAATAATCGAATCGAAATGAAAAAAATCAAGTAGAAGCGAAAATAATTAAATCGAATCGAAAATAATCTAATCGAAATAAAAATAATCAAATCGAAACGAAAATAATCAAATAGAAACGAAAATAATTGAATCAAAAAGAAGCGAATTGAATTGAATCGAAAAAAATCAAATCGAATCGAAAATAATCAAATCGAAATGAGAAAAATCAAATCGAATCAAAAATAATTGAATCGAATCTAAAACAAATCTAACTGAAAATAATCAAATTGAATCGAAAAAATTCGAATAGAAAAGAAACGAATTGAATCGAATCAAAAAAATCAAATCGAATAGAAAATAATCAAATCGAAACGAAAATAATCAATTGAAATGAAAATAATCGAATCGAAACCAAAATATTCAAATCCACATGAAAATAATTGATCGAATCGAAAATAATCAAGTCGAATAGAAAATAATCGAATCGAAATGAAAATAATCAATCGAAACGAAAATCGAATCAAATTAAAAATAATCAAATCGAAACGAATATAATCTAATTGAATAGAAAATAATCAAATCGAAACGAAAATAACCGAATCGAAATTAAAATAATTGAATCGAAACGAAAATAAATAATCAAAACGACAATGATCGAATTGAAACGAAAAAAAATCAAATTGAAACACAAAAATAATCGAATCGAAAAGAAAAAAATCCAATCGAATAGCATCGAATCGAAAAAATCGATTCGAATTGAATCGAAAATATCGAATCGAAACGAAAATAAATGAATCAAAACAATAATGATTGAATCGAAACGAAAATAAATGAATCGAAATGAAAAAATCATGTAGAAGCGAAAAAAATCAAATCAAAAATAATCAAATCGAAAATAATCAAATAGAAATGAAAATAATCGAATCGAGATGAGAAAAGTCAAATCGAAATGAAAATAATCGAAACGAAAATAATCGAATCGAAAATAAAATAAACGGATCGAATCGAAAAAATTCGAATTGAAAAGAAACGAATTGAATCGACATGAAAATAATCGAATCGGATAGAAAATAATCGAATCGAAACGTAAAAATTCGAATCGAAAAGAAACGAATTAAATCGACATGAAAATAATCAAATCGAATAGAAAATAATCGAATCGAAACAAAAATAATGAATCGAAACGAGAAAAATCGAATTGAAAAGAAAATAATCGAATCGAATCGAAAAAATTCGAATACAAAAGAAACAAATTGAATCGACATGAAAATAAACGAATCGAATAGAAAATAATCGAATCAAAACGAAAATAATCAATCGATACAAAAATAATCGAATTGAAACCAAAATAATCAAATCCACATGAAAATAATCGAATCGAATCAAAAATAATCAAATCGAAACTAAAATAATCAAATCGAATCGAAAATAATCAAATTGAATAGGAAATAATCGAATCGAAATGAAAAAAATCAAGTAGAAGCGAAAATAATCGAGTTGAAACCAAAATAATTAAATCGACATGAAAATAATCGAATCGAAATAATAAAATAGAAACGAAAATAATCGAGTCGCAACCAAAATAATCGAATCGACATGAAAATAATCGAATCGAAACGAAAATAATCGGATGGAATAAAAAGAATAGAATCTAAACAAAAATAATCAAATCGAAATAAAAAAAAGGAATCGAATCGAATCTAAGAAAATCAAATCTCATCGAATCAATAGAAACCGAATGGAATGGAATCGAATCGAATCGAAAAAAATCGAATCGAAATGAAAATAATCGAATCGAAATGAAGATAATCGAGTTGAATAAAAACATAATCGAAACGAAAATAATCGAATCGAAACAAAAAATCGCATCAAAACGAAAATAATCGAAACCAAAATAATCACACAACATGAAAATAATCGAATTGAATCGAAAATAATCACATCGAAACGAAAATAATCAGATAGAATCAAAAGTAATCAAATTGAAACCAAAATAATCGAATCAAATCAACAATAATCGAGTCGAATCGAAAAT
Source organism: Vulpes vulpes (assembly GCF_048418805.1). Classification (NCBI taxonomy): domain Eukaryota; kingdom Metazoa; phylum Chordata; class Mammalia; order Carnivora; family Canidae; genus Vulpes; species Vulpes vulpes. The sequence continues at coordinate 199,012 of NW_027325682.1, read as the reverse complement.
AATCGAATCGAAAATAATCGAATCGAATCGAAAATAATTGAATCGAAATGTAAATAATCAAATCGAAGTGAAAATAAACGAATCGATTTAAAAATTCGAATTGAAACGAAAATAATCGAATCGAATCAAAAACAATCGAGTTGAAACGAAAATAATTGAGTTGAAACAAAAATAATCCAATCGAAATGAAAATCGAATCAAAACGAAAATAATCGAATGGAATAAAAAGAATACAGTCAAAAGAAAAATAATCAAATCGAAATGAAAAAAAATGGAATGGAATCGAATCGAATTGAAGAAAATCAAATCGCATCGAATTGATAAATATCGAATGGAATGGAATTGAATCGAAACGAAAATAATCGAATCAAAACGAAGATAATCGAATCGAATAAAAACATAATCGAAACGAAAATAATCAATCGAAATGAAAATCAAATCGAAGCCAAAATAATCAAATCCACATGAAAAAAATCAAATCGAATCGAAAATAATCAAATCGAAACTAAAATCATATCGACATGAAAAAAATCAAATCGAATTGAAAATAATCAAATCGAAACTAAAATCAAATTGACATGAAAAAAATCAAATCGAATCAAAAATAATCAAATCGAAACAAAAATAATCAAATTGAATCAAAAATAATCAAATCGAATCGAAAATAATCAATCGAAACGAAAATAATAGAAACGAAACCAAAATAATCAAATCGACATGAAAATAATGGAATCGAATCGAAAGTAATCAAATAGTAACTAAAATAATCGAATAGAATAGAAAATGATGAAATCGAAACGAAAATAATCAATCGAAATGAAAATCAAATCGAAAACAAAATAATCAAATCGACATGAAAAAAATCAAATCGAATAGAAAATAATCGAATCAAAACAAAAATAATGAATCAAAACGAGAAAAATCGAATCGAAAAGAAAATAATCGGATCGAATCGAAAAAATTCGAATTGAAAAGAAACGAATTGAATCGACATGAAAATAATCGAATCGAATAGAAAATAATCGAATTGAAACGAAAATAATCAAATAGAAATGAAAATAATCGAATCGAAAAGAAACAAATTGAATTGAATCGACAAAAATCAAATCGAATTGAAAATAATCAAATCGAAATGAGAAAAATCGAATCGAATCAAAAATAATTGAATCGAATCTAAAATAAACAAATCTAACTGAAAATAATCAAATCGAATCGAAAAAATTCGAATAGAAAAGAAACGAATTGAATCGACATGAAAATAATCGAATCGAATAGAAAATAATCAAATCGAAACGAAGATAATCAATCGATACAAAAATAATCGAATCGAAACCAAAATAATCAAATCCACATGAAAATAATCGAATCGAATCGAAAATAATCGAATCGAAACTAAAATAATCGAATCGAATCGAAAATAATCAAATTGAATAGGAAATAATCGAATCGAAATGAAAAAAATCAAGTAGAAGCGAAAATAATCGAGTTGAAACCAAAATAATTAAATCGACATGAAAATAATCGAATCGAAATAATAAAATAGAAACGAAAATAATCGAATCAAATCGATAATAACCGAATCGAAATGAAAATTATCGAGTCGCAACCAAAATAATCGAATCGACATGAAAATAATCGAATCGAAATGAAAATAATCGAATGGAATAAAAAGAATAGAATCTAAACAAAAATAATCAAATCGAAATGAAAAAAATGGAATCGAATCGAATCGAATCTAAGAAAATCAAATCACATCGAATCGATAGAAATCGAATGGAATGGAATCAAATCGAATCGAAAAAAATCGAATCGAAACGAAAATAATCGAATCGAAATGAAGATAATCGAATCGAATCGAAAATAATTGAATCGAAACGTAAATAATCAAATCGAAGTGAAAATAAACGAATCGATTTAAAAATTCGAATTGAAACGAAAATAATCGAATCGAATCAAAAACAATCGAGTTGAAACGAAAATAATTGAGTTGAAACAAAAATAATCCAATCGAAATGAAAATCGAATCAAAACGAAAATAATCGAATGGAATAAAAAGAATACAGTCAAAAGAAAAATAATCAAATCGAAATGAAAAAAATGGAATGGAATCGAATCGAATTGAAGAAAATCAAATCGCATCGAATCGATAAATATCGAATGGAATGGAATTGAATCGAAACGAAAATAATCGAATCAAAACGAAGATAACCGAATCGAATAAAAACATAATCGAAACGAAAATAAGCGAATCGAAACGAAAAAAATCGCATCAAAACGAAAATAATCGAATCGAAACCAAAATAATCAAAATGAAAATAATCGAATCGAATCGAAAATAATCACATCAAAACGAAAATAAACGAATCGAATCAAAAAATTCGAATCGAAAAGAAACGAATTGAATCGAATCGAAAAAAATCAAATCGAATAGAAAATAATCGAATTGAAATGAAAAAAATCAAGTAGAAGCGAAAATAATCTAATCGAAACCAAAATAATTAAATGGAAATGAAAATAACCGAATCGAATCGAAAATAATCAAATCGAATCGAAAATAATCAAATCGAATCGGAAATAATGGAATCGAAACCAAAATAATCAAATCGATATGAAAATAATCGAATCGAAAATAATCAAATCGAAACCAAAATAATCGAATCGAAATGAAAAAAATCAAGTAGAAGCGAAAATAATTAAATCGAATCGAAAATAATCTAATCGAAATAAAAATAATCAAATCGAAACGAAAATAATCAAATAGAAACGAAAATAATTGAATCAAAAAGAAGCGAATTGAATTGAATCGAAAAAAATCAAATCGAATCGAAAATAATCAAATCGAAATGAGAAAAATCAAATCGAATCAAAAATAATTGAATCGAATCTAAAACAAATCTAACTGAAAATAATCAAATTGAATCGAAAAAATTCGAATAGAAAAGAAACGAATTGAATCGAATCAAAAAAATCAAATCGAATAGAAAATAATCAAATCGAAACGAAAATAATCAATTGAAATGAAAATAATCGAATCGAAACCAAAATATTCAAATCCACATGAAAATAATTGATCGAATCGAAAATAATCAAGTCGAATAGAAAATAATCGAATCGAAATGAAAATAATCAATTGAAACGAAAATCGAATCAAATTAAAAATAATCAAATCGAAACGAATATAATCTAATTGAATAGAAAATAATCAAATCGAAACGAAAATAACCGAATCGAAATTAAAATAATTGAATCGAAACGAAAATAAATAATCAAAACGACAATGATCGAATTGAAACGAAAAAAAATCAAATTGAAACACAAAAATAATCGAATCGAAAAGAAAAAAATCCAATCGAAAAGCATCGAATCGAAAAAATCGATTCGAATTGAATCGAAAATATCGAATCGAAACGAAAATAAATGAATCAAAACAATAATGATTGAATCGAAACGAAAATAAATGAATCGAAACGAAAAAATCATGTAGAAGCGAAAAAAATCAAATCAAAAATAATCAAATCGAAAATAATCAAATAGAAATGAAAATAATCGAATCGAGATGAGAAAAGTCAAATCGAAATGAAAATAATCGAAACGAAAATAATCGAATCGAAAAGAAAATAAACGGATCGAATCGAAAAAATTCGAATTGAAAAGAAACGAATTGAATCGACATGAAAATAATCGAATCGGATAGAAAATAATCGAATCGAAACGTAAAAATTCGAATCGAAAAGAAACGAATTAAATCGACATGAAAATAATCAAATCGAATAGAAAATAATCGAATCGAAACAAAAATAATGAATCGAAACGAGAAAAATCGAATTGAAAAGAAAATAATCGAATCGAATCGAAAAAATTCGAATACAAAAGAAACAAATTGAATCGACATGAAAATAATCGAATCGAATAGAAAATAATCGAATCAAAACGAAAATAATCAATCGATACAAAAATAATCGAATTGAAACCAAAATAATCAAATCCACATGAAAATAATCGAATCGAATCAAAAATAATCAAATCGAAACTAAAATAATCAAATCGAATCGAAAATAATCAAATTGAATAGGAAATAATCGAATCGAAATGAAAAAAATCAAGTAGAAGCGAAAATAATCGAGTTGAAACCAAAATAATTAAATCGACATGAAAATAATCGAATCGAAATAATAAAATAGAAACGAAAATAATCGAGTCGCAACCAAAATAATCGAATCGACATGAAAATAATCGAATCGAAACGAAAATAATCGGATGGAATAAAAAGAATAGAATCTAAACAAAAATAATCAAATCGAAATAAAAAAAAGGAATCGAATCGAATCTAAGAAAATCAAATCTCATCGAATCAATAGAAACCGAATGGAATGGAATCGAATCGAATCGAAAAAAATCGAATCGAAATGAAAATAATCGAATCGAAATGAAGATAATCGAGTTGAATAAAAACATAATCGAAACGAAAATAATCGAATCGAAACAAAAAATCGCATCAAAACGAAAATAATCGAAACCAAAATAATCACACAACATGAAAATAATCGAATTGAATCGAAAATAATCACATCGAAACGAAAATAATCAGATAGAATCAAAAGTAATCAAATTGAAACCAAAATAATCGAATCAAATCAACAATAATCGAGTCGAATCGAAAATAATCGAATCGAAAATAATCGAATCGAATCGAAAATAATTGAATCGAAATGTAAATAATCAAATCGAAGTGAAAATAAACGAATCGATTTAAAAATTCGAATTGAAACGAAAATAATCGAATCGAATCAAAAACAATCGAGTTGAAACGAAAATAATTGAGTTGAAACAAAAATAATCCAATCGAAATGAAAATCGAATCAAAACGAAAATAATCGAATGGAATAAAAAGAATACAGTCAAAAGAAAAATAATCAAATCGAAATGAAAAAAAATGGAATGGAATCGAATCGAATTGAAGAAAATCAAATCGCATCGAATTGATAAATATCGAATGGAATGGAATTGAATCGAAACGAAAATAATCGAATCAAAACGAAGATAATCGAATCGAATAAAAACATAATCGAAACGAAAATAATCAATCGAAATGAAAATCAAATCGAAGCCAAAATAATCAAATCCACATGAAAAAAATCAAATCGAATCGAAAATAATCAAATCGAAACTAAAATCATATCGACATGAAAAAAATCAAATCGAATTGAAAATAATCAAATCGAAACTAAAATCAAATTGACATGAAAAAAATCAAATCGAATCAAAAATAATCAAATCGAAACAAAAATAATCAAATTGAATCAAAAATAATCAAATCGAATCGAAAATAATCAATCGAAACGAAAATAATAGAAACGAAACCAAAATAATCAAATCGACATGAAAATAATGGAATCGAATCGAAAGTAATCAAATAGTAACTAAAATAATCGAATAGAATAGAAAATGATGAAATCGAAATGAAAATAATCAATCGAAATGAAAATCAAATCGAAAACAAAATAATCAAATCGACATGAAAAAAATCAAATCGAATAGAAAATAATCGAATCAAAACAAAAATAATGAATCAAAACGAGAAAAATCGAATCGAAAAGAAAATAATCGGATCGAATCGAAAAAATTCGAATTGAAAAGAAACGAATTGAATCGACATGAAAATAATCGAATCGAATAGAAAATAATCGAATTGAAACGAAAATAATCAAATAGAAATGAAAATAATCGAATCGAAAAGAAACAAATTGAATTGAATCGACAAAAATCAAATCGAATTGAAAATAATCAAATCGAAATGAGAAAAATCGAATCGAATCAAAAATAATTGAATCGAATCTAAAATAAACAAATCTAACTGAAAATAATCAAATCGAATCGAAAAAATTCGAATAGAAAAGAAACGAATTGAATCGACATGAAAATAATCGAATCGAATAGAAAATAATCAAATCGAAACGAAGATAATCAATCGATACAAAAATAATCGAATCGAAACCAAAATAATCAAATCCACATGAAAATAATCGAATCGAATCGAAAATAATCGAATCGAAACTAAAATAATCGAATCGAATCGAAAATAATCAAATTGAATAGGAAATAATCGAATCGAAATGAAAAAAATCAAGTAGAAGCGAAAATAATCGAGTTGAAACCAAAATAATTAAATCGACATGAAAATAATCGAATCGAAATAATAAAATAGAAACGAAAATAATCGAATCAAATCGATAATAACCGAATCGAAATGAAAATTATCGAGTCGCAACCAAAATAATCGAATCGACATGAAAATAATCGAATCGAAATGAAAATAATCGAATGGAATAAAAAGAATAGAATCTAAACAAAAATAATCAAATCGAAATGAAAAAAATGGAATCGAATCGAATCGAATCTAAGAAAATCAAATCACATCGAATCGATAGAAATCGAATGGAATGGAATCAAATCGAATCGAAAAAAATCGAATCGAAACGAAAATAATCGAATCGAAATGAAGATAATCGAATCGAATCGAAAATAATTGAATCGAAACGTAAATAATCAAATCGAAGTGAAAATAAACGAATCGATTTAAAAATTCGAATTGAAACGAAAATAATCGAATCGAATCAAAAACAATCGAGTTGAAACGAAAATAATTGAGTTGAAACAAAAATAATCCAATCGAAATGAAAATCGAATCAAAACGAAAATAATCGAATGGAATAAAAAGAATACAGTCAAAAGAAAAATAATCAAATCGAAATGAAAAAAATGGAATGGAATCGAATCGAATTGAAGAAAATCAAATCGCATCGAATCGATAAATATCGAATGGAATGGAATTGAATCGAAACGAAAATAATCGAATCAAAACGAAGATAATCGAATCGAATAAAAACATAATCGAAACGAAAATAATCAATCGAAATGAAAATCAAATCGAAGCCAAAATAATCAAATCCACATGAAAAAAATCAAATCGAATCGAAAATAATCAAATCGAAACTAAAATCATATCGACATGAAAAAAATCAAATCGAATTGAAAATAATCAAATCGAAACTAAAATCAAATTGACATGAAAAAAATCAAATCGAATCAAAAATAATCAAATCGAAACAAAAATAATCAAATTGAATCAAAAATAATCAAATCGAATCGAAAATAATCAATCGAAACGAAAATAATAGAAACGAAACCAAAATAATCAAATCGACATGAAAATAATGGAATCGAATCGAAAGTAATCAAATAGTAACTAAAATAATCGAATAGAATAGAAAATGATGAAATAGAAACGAAAATAATCAATCGAAATGAAAATCAAATCGAAAACAAAATAATCAAATCGACATGAAAAAAATCAAATCGAATAGAAAATGAATCAAAACAAAAATAATGAATCAAAACGAGAAAAATCGAATCGAAAAGAAAATAATCGGATCGAATCGAAAAAATTCGAATTGAAAAGAAACGAATTGAATCGACATAAAAATAATCGAATCGAATAGAAAATAATCGAATTGAAATGAAAATAATCAAATAGAAATGAAAATAATCGAATCGAAAAGAAACAAATTGAATTGAATCGACAAAAATCAAATCGAATTGAAAATAATCAAATCGAAATGAGAAAAATCGAATCGAATCAAAAATAATTGAATCGAATCTAAAATAAACAAATCTAACTGAAAATAATCAAATCGAATCGAAAAAATTCGAATAGAAAAGAAACGAATTGAATCGACATGAAAATAATCGAATCGAATAGAAAATAATCAAATCGAAACGAAGATAATCAATCGATACAAAAATAATCGAATCGAAACCAAAATAATCAAATCCACATGAAAATAATCGAATCGAATCGAAAATAATCGAATCGAAACTAAAATAATCGAATCGAATCGAAAATAATCAAATTGAATAGGAAATAATCGAATCGAAATGAAAAAAATCAAGTAGAAGCGAAAATAATCGAGTTGAAACCAAAATAATTAAATCGACATGAAAATAATCGAATCGAAATAATAAAATAGAAACGAAAATAATCGAATCAAATCGATAATAACCGAATCGAAATGAAAATTATCGAGTCGCAACCAAAATAATCGAATCGACATGAAAATAATCGAATCGAAATGAAAATAATCGAATGGAATAAAAAGAATAGAATCTAAACAAAAATAATCAAATTGAAATGAAAAAAATGGAATCGAATCGAATCCAATCTAAGAAAATCAAATCACATCGAATCGATAGAAATCGAATGGAATGGAATCAAATCGAATCAAAAAAAATCGAATCGAAACGAAAATAATCGAATCGAAATGAAGATAATCGAATCGAATCGAAAATAATTGAATCGAAACGTAAATAATCAAATCGAAGTGAAAATAAACGAATCGATTTAAAAATTCGAATTGAAACGAAAATAATCGAATCGAATCAAAAACAATCGAGTTGAAACGAAAATAATTGAGTTGAAACAAAAATAATCCAATCGAAATGAAAATCGAATCAAAACGAAAATAATCGAATGGAATAAAAAGAATACAATCAAAAGAAAAATAATCAAATCGAAATGAAAAAAATGGAATGGAATCGAATCGAATTGAAGAAAATCAAATCGCATCGAATCGATAAATATCGAATGGAATGGAATTGAATCGAAACGAAAATAATCGAATCAAAACGAAGATAATCGAATCGAATAAAAACATAATCGAAACGAAAATAAGCGAATCGAAACGAAAAAAATCGCATCAAAACGAAAATAATCGAATCGAAACCAAAATAATCAATCAAAATGAAAATAATCGAATCGAATCGAAAATAATCACATCAAAACGAAAATAAACGAATCGAATCAAAAAATTCGAATCGAAAAGAAACGAATTGAATCGAATCGAAAAAAATCAAATCGAATAGAAAATAATCGAATTGAAATGAAAAAAATCAAGTAGAAGCGAAAATAATCTAATCGAAACCAAAATAATTAAATGGAAATGAAAATAACCGAATCGAATCGAAAATAATCAAATCGAATCGAAAATAATCAAATCGAATCGGAAATAATGGAATCGAAACCAAAATAATCAAATCGATATGAAAATAATCGAATCGAAAATAATCAAATCGAAACCAAAATAATCGAATCGAAATGAAAAAAATCAAGTAGAAGCGAAAATAATTAAATCGAATCGAAAATAATCTAATCGAAATAAAAATAATCAAATCGAAACGAAAATAATCAAATAGAAACGAAAATAATTGAATCAAAAAGAAGCGAATTGAATTGAATCGAAAAAAATCAAATCGAATCGAAAATAATCAAATCGAAATGAGAAAAATCAAATCGAATCAAAAATAATTGAATCGAATCTAAAACAAATCTAACTGAAAATAATCAAATTGAATCGAAAAAATTCGAATAGAAAAGAAACGAATTGAATCGAATCAAAAAAATCAAATCGAATAGAAAATAATCAAATCGAAACGAAAATAATCAATTGAAATGAAAATAATCGAATCGAAACCAAAATATTCAAATCCACATGAAAATAATTGATCGAATCGAAAATAATCAAGTCGAATAGAAAATAATCGAATCGAAATGAAAATAATCAATCGAAACGAAAATCGAATCAAATTAAAAATAATCAAATCGAAACGAATATAATCTAATTGAATAGAAAATAATCAAATCGAAACGAAAATAACCGAATCGAAATTAAAATAATTGAATCGAAACGAAAATAAATAATCAAAACGACAATGATCGAATTGAAACGAAAAAAAATCAAATTGAAACACAAAAATAATCGAATCGAAAAGAAAAAAATCCAATCGAATAGCATCGAATCGAAAAAATCGATTCGAATTGAATCGAAAATATCGAATCGAAACGAAAATAAATGAATCAAAACAATAATGATTGAATCGAAACGAAAATAAATGAATCGAAACGAAAAAATCATGTAGAAGCGAAAAAAATCAAATCAAAAATAATCAAATCGAAAATAATCAAATAGAAATGAAAATAATCGAATCGAGATGAGAAAAGTCAAATCGAAATGAAAATAATCGAAACGAAAATAATCGAATCGAAAAGAAAATAAACGGATCGAATCGAAAAAATTCGAATTGAAAAGAAACGAATTGAATCGACATGAAAATAATCGAATCGGATAGAAAATAATCGAATCGAAACGTAAAAATTCGAATCGAAAAGAAACGAATTAAATCGACATGAAAATAATCAAATCGAATAGAAAATAATCGAATCGAAACAAAAATAATGAATCGAAACGAGAAAAATCGAATTGAAAAGAAAATAATCGAATCGAATCGAAAAAATTCGAATACAAAAGAAACAAATTGAATCGACATGAAAATAATCGAATCGAATAGAAAATAATCGAATCAAAACGAAAATAATCAATCGATACAAAAATAATCGAATTGAAACCAAAATAATCAAATCCACATGAAAATAATCGAATCGAATCAAAAATAATCAAATCGAAACTAAAATAATCAAATCGAATCGAAAATAATCAAATTGAATAGGAAATAATCGAATCGAAATGAAAAAAATCAAGTAGAAGCGAAAATAATCGAGTTGAAACCAAAATAATTAAATCGACATGAAAATAATCGAATCGAAATAATAAAATAGAAACGAAAATAATCGAGTCGCAACCAAAATAATCGAATCGACATGAAAATAATCGAATCGAAACGAAAATAATCGGATGGAATAAAAAGAATAGAATCTAAACAAAAATAATCAAATCGAAATAAAAAAAAGGAATCGAATCGAATCTAAGAAAATCAAATCTCATCGAATCAATAGAAACCGAATGGAATGGAATCGAATCGAATCGAAAAAAATCGAATCGAAATGAAAATAATCGAATCGAAATGAAGATAATCGAGTTGAATAAAAACATAATCGAAACGAAAATAATCGAATCGAAACAAAAAATCGCATCAAAACGAAAATAATCGAAACCAAAATAATCACACAACATGAAAATAATCGAATTGAATCGAAAATAATCACATCGAAACGAAAATAATCAGATAGAATCAAAAGTAATCAAATTGAAACCAAAATAATCGAATCAAATCAACAATAATCGAGTCGAATCGAAAATAATCGAATCGAAATGAAAATAATCGAATCGAATCGAAAATAATTGAATCGAAATGTAAATAATCAAATCGAAGTGAAAATAAACGAATCGATTTAAAAATTCGAATTGAAACGAAAATAATCGAATCGAATCAAAAACAATCGAGTTGAAACGAAAATAATTGAGTTGAAACAAAAATAATCCAATCGAAATGAAAATCGAATCAAATTAAAAATAATCAAATCGAAACGAATATAATCTATTTGAATAGAAAATAATCAAATCGAAACGAAAATAACCGAATCGAAATTAAAATAATTGAATCGAAACGAAAATAAATAATCAAAACGACAATGATCGAATTGAAACGAAAAAAAATCTAATTGAAACACAAAAATAATCGAATCGAAAAGAAAAAAATCCAATCGAATAGCATCGAATCGAAAAAATCGATTCGAATTGAATCGAAAATATCGAATCGAAACGAAAATAAATGAATCAAAACAATAATGATTGAATCGAAACGAAAATAAATGAATCGAATCTAAAATAAACAAATCTAACTGAAAATAATCAAATCGAATCGAAAAAACTCGAATAGAAAAGAAACGAATTGAATCGACATGAAAATAATCGAATCGAATAGAAAATAATCAAATCGAAACGAAGATAATCAATCGATACAAAAATAATCGAATCGAAACCAAAATAATCAAATCCACATGAAAATAATCGAATCGAATCGAAAATAATCAAATCGAAACTAAAATAATCGAATCGAATCGAAAATAACCAAATTGAATAGGAAATAATCGAATCGAAATGAAAAAAATCAAGTAGAAGCGAAAATAATCGAGTTGAAACCAAAATAATTAAATCGACATGAAAATAATCGAATCGAAATAATAAAATAGAAACGAAAATAATCGAATCAAATCGATAATAACCGAATCGAAATGAAAATTATCGAGTCGCAACCAAAATAATCGAATCGACATGAAAATAATCGAATCGAAATGAAAATAATCGAATGGAATAAAAAGAATAGAATCTAAACAAAAATAATCAAATCGAAATAAAAAAATGGAATCGAATCGAATCGAATCTAAGAAAATCAAATCACATCGAATCGATAGAAATCGAATGGAATGGAATCAAATCGAATCGAAAAAAATCGAATCGAAACGAAAATAATCGAATCGAAATGAAGATAATCGAATCGAATCGAAAATAATTGAATCGAAACGTAAATAATCAAATCGAAGTGAAAATAAACGAATCGATTTAAAAATTCGAATTGAAACGAAAATAATCGAATCGAATCAAAAACAATCGAGTTGAAACGAAAATAATTGAGTTGAAACAAAAATAATCCAATCGAAATGAAAATCGAATCAAAACGAAAATAATCGAATGGAATAAAAAGAATACAGTCAAAAGAAAAATAATCAAATCGAAATGAAAAAAATGGAATGGAATCGAATCGAATTGAAGAAAATCAAATCGCATCGAATCGATAAATATCGAATGGAATGGAATTGAATCGAAACGAAAATAATCGAATCAAAACGAAGATAATCGAATCGAATAAAAACATAATCGAAACGAAAATAAGCGAATCGAAACGAAAAAAATCGCATCAAAACGAAAATAATCGAATCGAAACCAAAATAATCAATCAAAATGAAAATAATCGAATCGAATCGAAAATAATCACATCAAAACGAAAATAAACGAATCGAATCAAAAAATTCGAATCGAAAAGAAACGAATTGAATCGAATCGAAAAAAATCAAATCGAATAGAAAATAATCGAATTGAAATGAAAAAAATCAAGTAGAAGCGAAAATAATCTAATCGAAACCAAAATAATTAAATGGAAATGAAAATAACCGAATCGAATCGAAAATAATCAAATCGAATCGAAAATAATCAAATCGAATCGGAAATAATGGAATCGAAACCAAAATAATCAAATCGATATGAAAATAATCGAATCGAAAATAATCAAATCGAAACCAAAATAATCGAATCGAAATGAAAAAAATCAAGTAGAAGCGAAAATAATTAAATCGAATCGAAAATAATCTAATCGAAATAAAAATAATCAAATCGAAACGAAAATAATTGAATCAAAAAGAAGCGAATTGAATTGAATCGAAAAAAATCAAATCGAATCGAAAATAATCAAATCGAAATGAGAAAAATCAAATCGAATCAAAAATAATTGAATCGAATCTAAAACAAATCTAACTGAAAATAATCAAATTGAATCGAAAAAATTCGAATAGAAAAGAATTGAATCGAATCGAAAAAAATCAAATCGAATAGAAAATAATCAAATCGAAACGAAAATAATCAATTGAAATGAAAATAATCGAATCGAAACCAAAATATTCAAATCCACATGAAAATAATTGATCGAATCGAAAATAATCAAGTCGAATAGAAAATAATCGAATCGAAATGAAAATAATCAATCGAAACGAAAATCGAATCAAATTAAAAATAATCAAATCGAAACGAATATAATCTAATTGAATAGAAAATAATCAAATCGAAACGAAAATAACCGAATCGAAATTAAAATAATTGAATCGAAACGAAAATAAATAACCAAAACGACAATGATCGAATTGAAACGAAAAAAAATCAAATTGAAACACAAAAATAATCGAATCGAAAAGAAAAAAATCCAATCGAATAGCATCGAATCGAAAAAACCGATTCGAATTGAATCGAAAATATCGAATCGAAACGAAAATAAATGAATCAAAACAATAATGATTGAATCGAAACGAAAATAAATGAATCGAAACGAAAAAATCATGTAGAAGCGAAAAAAATCAAATCAAAAATAATCAAATCGAAAATAATCAAATAGAAATGAAAATAATTGAATCGAGATGAGAAAAGTCAAATCGAAATGAAAATAATCGAATCGAAACGAAAATAATCGAATCGAAAAGAAAATAAACGGATCGAATCGAAAAAATTCGAATTGAAAAGAAACGAATTGAATCGACATGAAAATAATCGAATCGGATAGAAAATAATCGAATCGAAACGTAAAAATTCGAATCGAAAAGAAACGAATTAAATCGACATGAAAATAATCAAATCGAATAGAAAATAATCGAATCGAAACAAAAATAATGAATCGAAACGAGAAAAATCGAATTGAAAAGAAAATAATCGAATCGAATCGAAAAAATTCGAATACAAAAGAAACAAATTGAATCGACATGAAAATAATCGAATCGAATAGAAAATAATCGAATCAAAACGAAAATAATCAATCGATACAAAAATAATCGAATTGAAACCAAAATAATCAAATCCACATGAAAATAATCGAATCGAATCAAAAATAATCAAATCGAAACTAAAATAATCAAATCGAATCGAAAATAATCAAATTGAATAGGAAATAATCGAATCGAAATGAAAAAAATCAAGTAGAAGCGAAAATAATCGAGTTGAAACCAAAATAATTAAATCGACATGAAAATAATCGAATCGAAATAATAAAATAGAAACGAAAATAATCGAGTCGCAACCAAAATAATCGAATCGACATGAAAATAATCGAATCGAAACGAAAATAATCGGATGGAATAAAAAGAATAGAATCTAAACAAAAATAATCAAATCGAAATAAAAAAAAGGAATCGAATCGAATCTAAGAAAATCAAAATCTCATCGAATCAATAGAAACCGAATGGAATGGAATCGAATCGAATCGAAAAAAATCGAATCGAAATGAAAATAATCGAATCGAAATGAAGATAATCGAGTTGAATAAAAACATAATCGAAACGAAAATAATCGAATCGAAACAAAAAATCGCATCAAAACGAAAATAATCGAAACCAAAATAATCACACAACATGAAAATAATCGAATTGAATCGAAAATAATCACATCGAAACGAAAATAATCAGATAGAATCAAAAGTAATCAAATTGAAACCAAAATAATCGAATCAAATCAACAATAATCGAGTCGAATCGAAAATAATCGAATCGAAATGAAAATAATCGAATCGAATCGAAAATAATTGAATCGAAATGTAAATAATCAAATCGAAGTGAAAATAAACGAATCGATTTAAAAATTCGAATTGAAACGAAAATAATCGAATCGAATCAAAAACAATCGAGTTGAAACGAAAATAATTGAGTTGAAACAAAAATAATCCAATCGAAATGAAAATCGAATCAAATTAAAAATAATCAAATCGAAACGAATATAATCTATTTGAATAGAAAATAATCAAATCGAAACGAAAATAACCGAATCGAAATTAAAATAATTGAATCGAAACGAAAATAAATAATCAAAACGACAATGATCGAATTGAAACGAAAAAAAATCTAATTGAAACACAAAAATAATCGAATCGAAAAGAAAAAAATCCAATCGAATAGCATCGAATCGAAAAAATCGATTCGAATTGAATCGAAAATATCGAATCGAAACGAAAATAAATGAATCAAAACAATAATGATTGAATCGAAACGAAAATAAATGAATCGAATCTAAAATAAACAAATCTAACTGAAAATAATCAAATCGAATCGAAAAAACTCGAATAGAAAAGAAACGAATTGAATCGACATGAAAATAATCGAATCGAATAGAAAATAATCAAATCGAAACGAAGATAATCAATCGATACAAAAATAATCGAATCGAAACCAAAATAATCAAATCCACATGAAAATAATCGAATCGAATCGAAAATAATCAAATCGAAACTAAAATAATCGAATCGAATCGAAAATAACCAAATTGAATAGGAAATAATCGAATCGAAATGAAAAAAATCAAGTAGAAGCGAAAATAATCGAGTTGAAACCAAAATAATTAAATCGACATGAAAATAATCGAATCGAAATAATAAAATAGAAACGAAAATAATCGAATCAAATCGATAATAACCGAATCGAAATGAAAATTATCGAGTCGCAACCAAAATAATCGAATCGACATGAAAATAATCGAATCGAAATGAAAATAATCGAATGGAATAAAAAGAATAGAATCTAAACAAAAATAATCAAATCGAAATAAAAAAATGGAATCGAATCGAATCGAATCTAAGAAAATCAAATCACATCGAATCGATAGAAATCGAATGGAATGGAATCAAATCGAATCGAAAAAAATCGAATCGAAACGAAAATAATCGAATCGAAATGAAGATAATCGAATCGAATCGAAAATAATTGAATCGAAACGTAAATAATCAAATCGAAGTGAAAATAAACGAATCGATTTAAAAATTCGAATTGAAACGAAAATAATCGAATCGAATCAAAAACAATCGAGTTGAAACGAAAATAATGGAGTTGAAACAAAAATAATCCAATCGAAATGAAAATCGAATCAAAACGAAAATAATCGAATGGAATAAAAAGAATACAGTCAAAAGAAAAATAATCAAATCGAAATGAAAAAAATGGAATGGAATGGAATCGAATTGAAGAAAATCAAATCGCATCGAATCGATAAATATCGAATGGAATGGAATTGAATCGAAACGAAAATAATCGAATCAAAACGAAGATAATCGAATCGAATAAAAACATAATCGAAACGAAAATAAGCGAATCGAAACGAAAAAAATCGCATCAAAACGAAAATAATCGAATCGAAACCAAAATAATCAATCAAAATGAAAATAATCGAATCGAATCGAAAATAATCACATCAAAACGAAAATAAACGAATCGAATCAAAAAATTCGAATCGAAAAGAAACGAATTGAATCGAATCGAAAAAAATCAAATCGAATAGAAAATAATCGAATTGAAATGAAAAAAATCAAGTAGAAGCGAAAATAATCTAATCGAAACCAAAATAATTAAATGGAAATGAAAATAACCGAATCGAATCGAAAATAATCAAATCGAATCGAAAATAATCAAATCGAATCGGAAATAATGGAATCGAAACCAAAATAATCAAATCGATATGAAAATAATCGAATCGAAAATAATCAAATCGAAACCAAAATAATCGAATCGAAATGAAAAAACTCAAGTAGAAGCGAAAATAATTAAATCGAATCGAAAATAATCTAATCGAAATAAAAATAATCAAATCGAAACGAAAATAATCAAATCGAAACGAAAATAATTGAATCAAAAAGAAGCGAATTGAATTGAATCGAAAAAAATCAAATCGAATCGAAAATAATCAAATCGAAATGAGAAAAATCAAATCGAATCAAAAATAATTGAATCGAATCTAAAACAAATCTAACTGAAAATAATCAAATTGAATCGAAAAAATTCGAATAGAAAAGAAACGAATT
Source organism: Vulpes vulpes (assembly GCF_048418805.1). NCBI lineage: Eukaryota > Metazoa > Chordata > Mammalia > Carnivora > Canidae > Vulpes > Vulpes vulpes. Next base: position 181,561 of record NW_027325682.1, on the reverse strand, counting down.
GAATCGAATCGAAAAAAATCAAGTCGAATAGAAAATAATCAAATCGAAACGAAAATAATCAATTGAAATGAAAATAATCGAATCGAAACCAAAATATTCAAATCCACATGAAAATAATTGATCGAATCGAAAATAATCAAGTCGAATAGAAAATAATCGAATCGAAATGAAAATAATCAATCGAAACGAAAATCGAATCAAATTAAAAATAATCAAATCGAAACGAATATAATCTAATTGAATAGAAAATAATCAAATCGAAACGAAAATAACCGAATCGAAATTAAAATAATTGAATCGAAACGAAAATAAATAATCAAAACAATGATCGAATTGAAACGAAAAAAAATCTAATTGAAACACAAAAATAATCGAATCGAAAAGAAAAAAATCCAATCGAATAGCATCGAATCGAAAAAATCGATTCGAATTGAATCGAAAATATCGAATCGAAACGAAAATAAATGAATCAAAACAATAATGATTGAATCGAAACGAAAATAAATGAATCGAAACGAAAAAATCATGTAGAAGCGAAAAAATCAAATCAAAAATAATCAAATCGAAAATAATCAAATAGAAATGAAAATAATCGAATCGAGATGAGAAAAGTCAAATCGAAATGAAAATAATCGAATCGAAACGAAAATAATCGAATCGAAAATAAAATAAACGGATCGAATCGAAAAAATTCGAATTGAAAAGAAACGAATTGAATCGACATGAAAATAATCGAATCGGATAGAAAATAATCGAATCGAAACGTAAAAATTCGAATCGAAAAGAAACGAATTAAATCGACATGAAAATAATCAAATCGAATAGAAAATAATCGAATCGAAACAAAAATAATGAATCGAAACGAGAAAAATCGAATTGAAAAGAAAATAATCGAATCGAATCGAAAAAATTCGAATACAAAAGAAACAAATTGAATCGACATGAAAATAAACGAATCGAATAGAAAATAATCGAATCAAAACGAAAATAATCAATCGATACAAAAATAATCGAATTGAAACCAAAATAATCAAATCCACATGAAAATAATCGAATCGAATCAAAAATAATCAAATCGAAACTAAAATAATCAAATCGAATCGAAAATAATCAAATTGAATAGGAAATAATCGAATCGAAATGAAAAAAATCAAGTAGAAGCGAAAATAATCGAGTTGAAACCAAAATAATTAAATCGACATGAAAATAATCGAATCGAAATAATAAAATAGAAACGAAAATAATCGAGTCGCAACCAAAATAATCGAATCGACATGAAAATAATCGAATCGAAACGAAAATAATCGGATGGAATAAAAAGAATAGAATCTAAACAAAAATAATCAAATCGAAATAAAAAAAAGGAATCGAATCGAATCTAAGAAAATCAAATCTCATCGAATCAATAGAAACCGAATGGAATGGAATCGAATCGAATCGAAAAAAATCGAATCGAAATGAAAATAATCGAATCGAAATGAAGATAATCGAGTTGAATAAAAACATAATCGAAACGAAAATAATCGAATCGAAACAAAAAATCGCATCAAAACGAAAATAATCGAAACCAAAATAATCACACAACATGAAAATAATCGAATTGAATCGAAAATAATCACATCGAAACGAAAATAATCAGATAGAATCAAAAGTAATCAAATTGAAACCAAAATAATCGAATCAAATCAACAATAATCGAGTCGAATCGAAAATAATCGAATCGAAATGAAAATAATCGAATCGAATCGAAAATAATTGAATCGAAATGTAAATAATCAAATCGAAGTGAAAATAAACGAATCGATTTAAAAATTCGAATTGAAACGAAAATAATCGAATCGAATCAAAAACAATCGAGTTGAAACGAAAATAATTGAGTTGAAACAAAAATAATCCAATCGAAATGAAAATCGAATCAAAACGAAAATAATCGAATGGAATAAAAAGAATACAGTCAAAAGAAAAATAATCAAATCGAAATGAAAAAAAATGGAATGGAATCGAATCGAATTGAAGAAAATCAAATCGCATCGAATTGATAAATATCGAATGGAATGGAATTGAATCGAAACGAAAATAATCGAATCAAAACGAAGATAATCGAATCGAATAAAAACATAATCGAAACGAAAATAATCAATCGAAATGAAAATCAAATCGAAGCCAAAATAATCAAATCCACATGAAAAAAATCAAATCGAATCGAAAATAATCAAATCGAAACTAAAATCATATCGACATGAAAAAAATCAAATCGAATTGAAAATAATCAAATCGAAACTAAAATCAAATTGACATGAAAAAAATCAAATCGAATCAAAAATAATCAAATCGAAACAAAAATAATCAAATTGAATCAAAAATAATCAAATCGAATCGAAAATAATCAATCGAAACGAAAATAATAGAAACGAAACCAAAATAATCAAATCGACATGAAAATAATGGAATCGAATCGAAAGTAATCAAATAGTAACTAAAATAATCGAATAGAATAGAAAATGATGAAATCGAAACGAAAATAATCAATCGAAATGAAAATCAAATCGAAAACAAAATAATCAAATCGACATGAAAAAAATCAAATCGAATAGAAAATAATCGAATCAAAACAAAAATAATGAATCAAAACGAGAAAAATCGAATCGAAAAGAAAATAATCGGATCGAATCGAAAAAATTCGAATTGAAAAGAAACGAATTGAATCGACATGAAAATAATCGAATCGAATAGAAAATAATCGAATTGAAACGAAAATAATCAAATAGAAATGAAAATAATCGAATCGAAAAGAAACAAATTGAATTGAATCGACAAAAATCAAATCGAATTGAAAATAATCAAATCGAAATGAGAAAAATCGAATCGAATCAAAAATAATTGAATCGAATCTAAAATAAACAAATCTAACTGAAAATAATCAAATCGAATCGAAAAAATTCGAATAGAAAAGAAACGAATTGAATCGACATGAAAATAATCGAATCGAATAGAAAATAATCAAATCGAAACGAAGATAATCAATCGATACAAAAATAATCGAATCGAAACCAAAATAATCAAATCCACATGAAAATAATCGAATCGAATCGAAAATAATCGAATCGAAACTAAAATAATCGAATCGAATCGAAAATAATCAAATTGAATAGGAAATAATCGAATCGAAATGAAAAAAATCAAGTAGAAGCGAAAATAATCGAGTTGAAACCAAAATAATTAAATCGACATGAAAATAATCGAATCGAAATAATAAAATAGAAACGAAAATAATCGAATCAAATCGATAATAACCGAATCGAAATGAAAATTATCGAGTCGCAACCAAAATAATCGAATCGACATGAAAATAATCGAATCGAAATGAAAATAATCGAATGGAATAAAAAGAATAGAATCTAAACAAAAATAATCAAATCGAAATGAAAAAAATGGAATCGAATCGAATCCAATCTAAGAAAATCAAATCACATCGAATCGATAGAAATCGAATGGAATGGAATCAAATCGAATCGAAAAAAATCGAATCGAAACGAAAATAATCGAATCGAAATGAAGATAATCGAATCGAATCGAAAATAATTGAATCGAAACGTAAATAATCAAATCGAAGTGAAAATAAACGAATCGATTTAAAAATTCGAATTGAAACGAAAATAATCGAATCGAATCAAAAACAATCGAGTTGAAACGAAAATAATTGAGTTGAAACAAAAATAATCCAATCGAAATGAAAATCGAATCAAAACGAAAATAATCGAATGGAATAAAAAGAATACAGTCAAAAGAAAAATAATCAAATCGAAATGAAAAAAATGGAATGGAATCGAATCGAATTGAAGAAAATCAAATCGCATCGAATCGATAAATATCGAATGGAATGGAATTGAATCGAAACGAAAATAATCGAATCAAAACGAAGATAACCGAATCGAATAAAAACATAATCGAAACGAAAATAAGCGAATCGAAATGAAAAAAATCGCATCAAAACGAAAATAATCGAATCGAAACCAAAATAATCAAAATGAAAATAATCGAATCGAATCGAAAATAATCACATCAAAACGAAAATAAACGAATCGAATCAAAAAATTCGAATCGAAAAGAAACGAATTGAATCGAATCGAAAAAAATCAAATCGAATAGAAAATAATCGAATTGAAATGAAAAAAATCAAGTAGAAGCGAAAATAATCTAATCGAAACCAAAATAATTAAATGGAAATGAAAATAACCGAATCGAATCGAAAATAATCAAATCGAATCGAAAATAATCAAATCGAATCGGAAATAATGGAATCAAAACCAAAATAATCAAATCGATATGAAAATAATCGAATCGAAAATAATCAAATCGAAACCAAAATAATCGAATCGAAATGAAAAAAATCAAGTAGAAGCGAAAATAATTAAATCGAATCGAAAATAATCTAATCGAAATAAAAATAATCAAATCGAAACGAAAATAATCAAATAGAAACGAAAATAATTGAATCAAAAAGAAGCGAATTGAATTGAATCGAAAAAAATCAAATCGAATCGAAAATAATCAAATCGAAATGAGAAAAATCAAATCGAATCAAAAATAATTGAATCGAATCTAAAACAAATCTAACTGAAAATAATCAAATTGAATCGAAAAAATTCGAATAGAAAAGAAACGAATTGAATCGAATCAAAAAAATCAAATCGAATAGAAAATAATCAAATCGAAACGAAAATAATCAATTGAAATGAAAATAATCGAATCGAAACCAAAATATTCAAATCCACATGAAAATAATTGATCGAATCGAAAATAATCAAGTCGAATAGAAAATAATCGAATCGAAATGAAAATAATCAATCGAAACGAAAATCGAATCAAATTAAAAATAATCAAATCGAAACGAATATAATCTAATTGAATAGAAAATAATCAAATCGAAACGAAAATAACCGAATCGAAATTAAAATAATTGAATCGAAACGAAAATAAATAATCAAAACGACAATGATCGAATTGAAACGAAAAAAAATCAAATTGAAACACAAAAATAATCGAATCGAAAAGAAAAAAATCCAATCGAATAGCATCGAATCGAAAAAATCGATTCGAATTGAATCGAAAATATCGAATCGAAACGAAAATAAATGAATCAAAACAATAATGATTGAATCGAAACGAAAATAAATAAATCGAAACGAAAAAATCATGTAGAAGCGAAAAAAATCAAATCAAAAATAATCAAATCGAAAATAATCAAATAGAAATGAAAATAATCGAATCGAGATGAGAAAAGTCAAATCGAAATGAAAATAATCGAAACGAAAATAATCGAATCGAAAAGAAAATAAACGGATCGAATCGAAAAAATTCGAATTGAAAAGAAACGAATTGAATCGACATGAAAATAATCGAATCGGATAGAAAATAATCGAATCGAAACGTAAAAATTCGAATCGAAAAGAAACGAATTAAATCGACATGAAAATAATCAAATCGAATAGAAAATAATCGAATCGAAACAAAAATAATGAATCGAAACGAGAAAAATCGAATTGAAAAGAAAATAATCGAATCGAATCGAAAAAATTCGAATACAAAAGAAACAAATTGAATCGACATGAAAATAATCGAATCGAATAGAAAATAATCGAATCAAAACGAAAATAATCAATCGATACAAAAATAATCGAATTGAAACCAAAATAATCAAATCCACATGAAAATAATCGAATCGAATCAAAAATAATCAAATCGAAACTAAAATAATCAAATCGAATCGAAAATAATCAAATTGAATAGGAAATAATCGAATCGAAATGAAAAAAATCAAGTAGAAGCGAAAATAATCGAGTTGAAACCAAAATAATTAAATCGACATGAAAATAATCGAATCGAAATAATAAAATAGAAACGAAAATAATCGAGTCGCAACCAAAATAATCGAATCGACATGAAAATAATCGAATCGAAATGAAAATAATCGGATGGAATAAAAAGAATAGAATCTAAACAAAAATAATCAAAGCGAAATAAAAAAAAGGAATCGAATCGAATCTAAGAAAATCAAATCTCATCGAATCAATAGAAACCGAATGGAATGGAATCGAATCGAATCGAAAAAAATCGAATCGAAATGAAAATAATCGAATCGAAATGAAGATAATCGAGTTGAATAAAAACATAATCGAAACGAAAATAATCGAATCGAAACAAAAAATCGCATCAAAACGAAAATAATCGAAACCAAAATAATCACACAACATGAAAATAATCGAATTGAATCGAAAATAATCACATCGAAACGAAAATAATCAGATAGAATCAAAAGTAATCAAATTGAAACCAAAATAATCGAATCAAATCAACAATAATCGAGTCGAATCGAAAATAATCGAATCGAAAATAATCGAATCGAATCGAAAATAATTGAATCGAAATGTAAATAATCAAATCGAAGTGAAAATAAACGAATCGATTTAAAAATTCGAATTGAAACGAAAATAATCGAATCGAATCAAAAACAATCGAGTTGAAACGAAAATAATTGAGTTGAAACAAAAATAATCCAATCGAAATGAAAATCGAATCAAAACGAAAATAATCGAATGGAATAAAAAGAATACAGTCAAAAGAAAAATAATCAAATCGAAATGAAAAAAAATGGAATGGAATCGAATCGAATTGAAGAAAATCAAATCGCATCGAATTGATAAATATCGAATGGAATGGAATTGAATCGAAACGAAAATAATCGAATCAAAACGAAGATAATCGAATCGAATAAAAACATAATCGAAACGAAAATAATCAATCGAAATGAAAATCAAATCGAAGCCAAAATAATCAAATCCACATGAAAAAAATCAAATCGAATCGAAAATAATCAAATCGAAACTAAAATCATATCGACATGAAAAAAATCAAATCGAATTGAAAATAATCAAATCGAAACTAAAATCAAATTGACATGAAAAAAATCAAATCGAATCAAAAATAATCAAATCGAAACAAAAATAATCAAATTGAATCAAAAATAATCAAATCGAATCGAAAATAATCAATCGAAACGAAAATAATAGAAACGAAACCAAAATAATCAAATCGACATGAAAATAATGGAATCGAATCGAAAGTAATCAAATAGTAACTAAAATAATCGAATAGAATAGAAAATGATGAAATCGAAACGAAAATAATCAATCGAAATGAAAATCAAATCGAAAACAAAATAATCAAATCGACATGAAAAAAATCAAATCGAATAGAAAATAATCGAATCAAAACAAAAATAATGAATCAAAACGAGAAAAATCGAATCGAAAAGAAAATAATCGGATCGAATCGAAAAAATTCGAATTGAAAAGAAACGAATTGAATCGACATGAAAATAATCGAATCGAATAGAAAATAATCGAATTGAAACGAAAATAATCAAATAGAAATGAAAATAATCGAATCGAAAAGAAACAAATTGAATTGAATCGACAAAAATCAAATCGAATTGAAAATAATCAAATCGAAATGAGAAAAATCGAATCGAATCAAAAATAATTGAATCGAATCTAAAATAAACAAATCTAACTGAAAATAATCAAATCGAATCGAAAAAATTCGAATAGAAAAGAAACGAATTGAATCGACATGAAAATAATCGAATCGAATAGAAAATAATCAAATCGAAACGAAGATAATCAATCGATACAAAAATAATCGAATCGAAACCAAAATAATCAAATCCACATGAAAATAATCGAATCGAATCGAAAATAATCGAATCGAAACTAAAATAATCGAATCGAATCGAAAATAATCAAATTGAATAGGAAATAATCGAATCGAAATGAAAAAAATCAAGTAGAAGCGAAAATAATCGAGTTGAAACCAAAATAATTAAATCGACATGAAAATAATCGAATCGAAATAATAAAATAGAAACGAAAATAATCGAATCAAATCGATAATAACCGAATCGAAATGAAAATTATCGAGTCGCAACCAAAATAATCGAATCGACATGAAAATAATCGAATCGAAATGAAAATAATCGAATGGAATAAAAAGAATAGAATCTAAACAAAAATAATCAAATCGAAATGAAAAAAATGGAATCGAATCGAATCGAATCTAAGAAAATCAAATCACATCGAATCGATAGAAATCGAATGGAATGGAATCAAATCGAATCGAAAAAAATCGAATCGAAACGAAAATAATCGAATCGAAATGAAGATAATCGAATCGAATCGAAAATAATTGAATCGAAACGTAAATAATCAAATCGAAGTGAAAATAAACGAATCGATTTAAAAATTCGAATTGAAACGAAAATAATCGAATCGAATCAAAAACAATCGAGTTGAAACGAAAATAATTGAGTTGAAACAAAAATAATCCAATCGAAATGAAAATCGAATCAAAACGAAAATAATCGAATGGAATAAAAAGAATACAGTCAAAAGAAAAATAATCAAATCGAAATGAAAAAAATGGAATGGAATCGAATCGAATTGAAGAAAATCAAATCGCATCGAATCGATAAATATCGAATGGAATGGAATTGAATCGAAACGAAAATAATCGAATCAAAACGAAGATAACCGAATCGAATAAAAACATAATCGAAACGAAAATAAGCGAATCGAAACGAAAAAAATCGCATCAAAACGAAAATAATCGAATCGAAACCAAAATAATCAATCAAAATGAAAATAATCGAATCGAATCGAAAATAATCACATCAAAACGAAAATAAACGAATCGAATCAAAAAATTCGAATCGAAAAGAAACGAATTGAATCGAATCGAAAAAAATCAAATCGAATAGAAAATAATCGAATTGAAATGAAAAAAATCAAGTAGAAGCGAAAATAATCTAATCGAAACCAAAATAATTAAATGGAAATGAAAATAACCGAATCGAATCGAAAATAATCAAATCGAATCGAAAATAATCAAATCGAATCGGAAATAATGGAATCGAAACCAAAATAATCAAATCGATATGAAAATAATCGAATCGAAAATAATCAAATCGAAACCAAAATAATCGAATCGAAATGAAAAAAATCAAGTAGACGCGAAAATAACTAAATCGAATCGAAAATAATCTAATCGAAATAAAAATAATCAAATCGAAACGAAAATAATCAAATAGAAACGAAAATAATTGAATCAAAAAGAAGCGAATTGAATTGAATCGAAAAAAATAAAATCGAATCGAAAATAATCAAATCGAAATGAGAAAAATCAAATCGAATCAAAAATAATTGAATCGAATCTAAAACAAATCTAACTGAAAATAATCAAATTGAATCGAAAATATTCGAATAGAAAAGAAACGAATTGAATCGAATCGAAAAAAATCAAATCGAATAGAAAATAATCAAATCGAAACGAAAATAATCAATTGAAATGAAAATAATCGAATCGAAACCAAAATATTCAAATCCACATGAAAATAATTGATCGAATCGAAAATAATCAAGTCGAATAGAAAATAATCGAATCGAAATGAAAATAATCAATCGAAACGAAAATCGAATCAAATTAAAAATAATCAAATCAAAACGAATATAATCTAATTGAATAGAAAATAATCAAATCGAAACGAAAATAACCGAATCGAAATTAAAATAATTGAATCGAAACGAAAATAAATAATCAAAACGACAATGATCGAATTGAAACGAAAAAAAATCAAATTGAAACACAAAAATAATCGAATCGAAAAGAAAAAAATCCAATCGAATAGCATCGAATCGAAAAAATCGATTCGAATTGAATCGAAAATATCGAATCGAAACGAAAATAAATGAATCAAAACAATAATGATTGAATCGAAACGAAAATAAATGAATCGAAACGAAAAAATCATGTAGAAGCGAAAAAATCAAATCAAAAATAATCAAATCGAAAATAATCAAATAGAAATGAAAATAATCGAATCGAGATGAGAAAAGTCAAATCGAAATGAAAATAATCGAAACGAAAATAATCGAATCGAAAAGAAAATAAACGGATCGAATCGAAAAAATTCGAATCGAAAAGAAACGAATTGAATCGACATGAAAATAATCGAATCGGATAGAAAATAATCGAATCGAAACGTAAAAATTCGAATCGAAAAGAAACGAATTAAATCGACATGAAAATAATCAAATCGAATAGAAAATAATCGAATCGAAACAAAAATAATGAATCGAAATGAGAAAAATCGAATTGAAAAGAAAATAATCGAATCGAATCGAAAAAATTCGAATACAAAAGAAACAAATTGAATCGACATGAAAATAATCGAATCGAATAGAAAATAATCGAATCAAAACGAAAATAATCAATCGATACAAAAATAATCGAATTGAAACCAAAATAATCAAATCCACATGAAAATAATCGAATCGAATCAAAAATAATCAAATCGAAACTAAAATAATCAAATCGAATCGAAAATAATCAAATTGAATAGGAAATAATCGAATCGAAATGAAAAAAATCAAGTAGAAGCGAAAATAATCGAGTTGAAACCAAAATAATTAAATCGACATGAAAATAATCGAATCGAAATAATAAAATAGAAACGAAAATAATCGAGTCGCAACCAAAATAATCGAATCGACATGAAAATAATCGAATCGAAACGAAAATAATCGGATGGAATAAAAAGAATAGAATCTAAACAAAAATAATCAAATCGAAATAAAAAAAAGGAATCGAATCGAATCTAAGAAAATCAAATCTCATCGAATCAATAGAAACCGAATGGAATGGAATCGAATCGAATCGAAAAAAATCGAATCGAAATGAAAATAATCGAATCGAAATGAAGATAATCGAGTTGAATAAAAACATAATCGAAACGAAAATAATCGAATCGAAACAAAAAATCGCATCAAAACGAAAATAATCGAAACCAAAATAATCACACAACATGAAAATAATCGAATTGAATCGAAAATAATCACATCGAAACGAAAATAATCAGATAGAATCAAAAGTAATCAAATTGAAACCAAAATAATCGAATCAAATCAACAATAATCGAGTCGAATCGAAAATAATCGAATCGAAATGAAAATAATCAAATCGAAGTGAAAATAAACGAATCGATTTAAAAATTCGAATTGAAACGAAAATAATCGAATCGAATCAAAAACAATCGAGTTGAAACGAAAATAATTGAGTTGAAACAAAAATAATCCAATCGAAATGAAAATCGAATCAAAACGAAAATAATCGAATGGAATAAAAAGAATACAGTCAAAAGAAAAATAATCAAATCGAAATGAAAAAAAATGGAATGGAATCGAATCGAATTGAAGAAAATCAAATCGCATCGAATTGATAAATATCGAATGGAATGGAATTGAATCGAAACGAAAATAATCGAATCAAAACGAAGATAATCGAATCGAATAAAAACATAATCGAAACGAAAATAATCAATCGAAATGAAAATCAAATCGAAGCCAAAATAATCAAATCCACATGAAAAAAATCAAATCGAATCGAAAATAATCAAATCGAAACTAAAATCATATCGACATGAAAAAAATCAAATCGAATTGAAAATAATCAAATCGAAACTAAAATCAAATTGACATGAAAAAAATCAAATCGAATCAAAAATAATCAAATCGAAACAAAAATAATCAAATTGAATCAAAAATAATCAAATCGAATCGAAAATAATCAATCGAAACGAAAATAATAGAAACGAAACCAAAATAATCAAATCGACATGAAAATAATGGAATCGAATCGAAAGTAATCAAATAGTAACTAAAATAATCGAATAGAATAGAAAATGATGAAATCGAAACGAAAATAATCAATCGAAATGAAAATCAAATCGAAAACAAAATAATCAAATCGACATGAAAAAAATCAAATCGAATAGAAAATAATCGAATCAAAACAAAAATAATGAATCAAAACGAGAAAAATCGAATCGAAAAGAAAATAATCGGATCGAATCGAAAAAATTCGAATTGAAAAGAAACGAATTGAATCGACATGAAAATAATCGAATCGAATAGAAAATAATCGAATTGAAACGAAAATAATCAAATAGAAATGAAAATAATCGAATCGAAAAGAAACAAATTGAATTGAATCGACAAAAATCAAATCGAATTGAAAATAATCAAATCGAAATGAGAAAAATCGAATCGAATCAAAAATAATTGAATCGAATCTAAAATAAACAAATCTAACTGAAAATAATCAAATCGAATCGAAAAAATTCGAATAGAAAAGAAACGAATTGAATCGACATGAAAATAATCGAATCGAATAGAAAATAATCAAATCGAAACGAAGATAATCAATCGATACAAAAATAATCGAATCGAAACCAAAATAATCAAATCCACATGAAAATAATCGAATCGAATCGAAAATAATCGAATCGAAACTAAAATAATCGAATCGAATCGAAAATAATCAAATTGAATAGGAAATAATCGAATCGAAATGAAAAAAATCAAGTAGAAGCGAAAATAATCGAGTTGAAACCAAAATAATTAAATCGACATGAAAATAATCGAATCGAAATAATAAAATAGAAACGAAAATAATCGAATCAAATCGATAATAACCGAATCGAAATGAAAATTATCGAGTCGCAACCAAAATAATCGAATCGACATGAAAATAATCGAATCGAAATGAAAATAATCGAATGGAATAAAAAGAATAGAATCTAAACAAAAATAATCAAATCGAAATGAAAAAAATGGAATCGAATCGAATCGAATCTAAGAAAATCAAATCACATCGAATCGATAGAAATCGAATGGAATGGAATCAAATCGAATCGAAAAAAATCGAATCGAAACGAAAATAATCGAATCGAAATGAAGATAATCGAATCGAATCGAAAATAATTGAATCGAAACGTAAATAATCAAATCGAAGTGAAAATAAACGAATCGATTTAAAAATTCGAATTGAAACGAAAATAATCGAATCGAATCAAAAACAATCGAGTTGAAACGAAAATAATTGAGTTGAAACAAAAATAATCCAATCGAAATGAAAATCGAATCAAAACGAAAATAATCGAATGGAATAAAAAGAATACAGTCAAAAGAAAAATAATCAAATCGAAATGAAAAAAATGGAATGGAATCGAATCGAATTGAAGAAAATCAAATCGCATCGAATCGATAAATATCGAATGGAATGGAATTGAATCGAAACGAAAATAATCGAATCAAAACGAAGATAATCGAATCGAATAAAAACATAATCGAAACGAAAATAAGCGAATCGAAACGAAAAAAATCGCATCAAAACGAAAATAATCGAATCGAATCAAAAAATTCGAATCGAAAAGAAACGAATTGAATCGAATCGAAAAAAATCAAATCGAATAGAAAATAATCGAATTGAAATGAAAAAAATCAAGTAGAAGCGAAAATAATCTAATCGAAACCAAAATAATTAAATGGAAATGAAAATAACCGAATCGAATCGAAAATAATCAAATCGAATCGAAAATAATCAAATCGAATCGGAAATAATGGAATCGAAACCAAAATAATCAAATCGATATGAAAATAATCGAATCGAAAATAATCAAATCGAAACCAAAATAATCGAATCGAAATGAAAAAAATCAAGTAGAAGCGAAAATAATCTAATCGAAACCAAAATAATTAAATGGAAATGAAAATAACCGAATCGAATCGAAAATAATCAAATCGAATCGAAAATAATCAAATCGAATCGGAAATAATGGAATCGAAACCAAAATAATCAAATCGATATGAAAATAATCGAATCGAAAATAATCAAATCGAAACCAAAATAATCGAATCGAAATGAAAAAAATCAAGTAGAAGCGAAAATAATCTAATCGAAACCAAAATAATTAAATGGAAATGAAAATAACCGAATCGAATCGAAAATAATCAAATCGAAACGAAAATAATCAAATAGAAACGAAAATAATTGAATCAAAAAGAAGCGAATTGAATTGAATCAAAAAAAATCAAATCGAATCGAAAATAATCAAATCGAAATGAGAAAAATCAAATCGAATCAAAAATAATTGAATCGAATCTAAAACAAATCTAACTGAAAATAATCAAATTGAATCGAAAAAATTCGAATAGAAAAGAAACGAATTGAATCGAATCGAAAAAAATCAAGTCGAATAGAAAATAATCAAATCGAAACGAAAATAATCAATTGAAATGAAAATAATCGAATCGAAACCAAAATATTCAAATCCACATGAAAATAATTGATCGAATCGAAAATAATCAAGTCGAATAGAAAATAATCGAATCGAAATGAAAATAATCAATCGAAACGAAAATCGAATCAAATTAAAAATAATCAAATCGAAACGAATATAATCTATTTGAATAGAAAATAATCAAATCGAAACGAAAATAACCGAATCGAAATTAAAATAATTGAATCGAAACGAAAATAAATAATCAAAACGACAATGATCGAATTGAAACGAAAAAAAATCAAATTGAAACACAAAAATAATCGAATCGAAAAGAAAAAAATCCAATCGAATAGCATCGAATCGAAAAAATCGATTCGAATTGAATCGAAAATATCGAATCGAAACGAAAATAAATGAATCAAAACAATAATGATTGAATCGAAACGAAAATAAATGAATCGAAACGAAAAAATCATGTAGAAGCGAAAAAAATCAAATCAAAAATAATCAAATCGAAAATAATCAAATAGAAATGAAAATAATCGAATCGAGATGAGAAAAGTCAAATCGAAATGAAAATAATCGAATCGAAACGAAAATAATCGAATCGAAAAGAAAATAAACGGATCGAATCGAAAAAATTCGAATTGAAAAGAAACGAATTGAATCGACATGAAAATAATCGAATCGGATAGAAAATAATCGAATCGAAACGTAAAAATTCGAATCGAAAAGAAACGAATTAAATCGACATGAAAATAATCAAATCGAATAGAAAATAATCGAATCGAAACAAAAATAATGAATCGAAACGAGAAAAATCGAATTGAAAAGAAAATAATCGAATCGAATCGAAAAAATTCAAATACAAAAGAAACAAATTGAATCGACATGAAAATAATCGAATCGAATAGAAAATAATCGAATCAAAACGAAAATAATCAATCGATACAAAAATAATCGAAAACAAATTGAATCGACATGAAAATAATCGAATCGAATAGAAAATAATCGAATCAAAACGAAAATAATCAATCGATACAAAAATAATCGAATTGAAACCAAAATAATCAAATCCACATGAAAATAATCGAATCGAATCAAAAATAATCAAATCGAAACTAAAATAATCAAATCGAATCGAAAATAATCAAATTGAATAGGAAATAATCGAATCGAAATGAAAAAAATCAAGTAGAAGCGAAAATAATCGAGTTGAAACCAAAATAATTAAATCGACATGAAAATAATCGAATCGAAATAATAAAATAGAAACGAAAATAATCGAGTTGCAACCAAAATAATCGAATCGACATGAAAATAATCGAATCGAAACGAAAATAATCGGATGGAATAAAAAGAATAGAATCTAAACAAAAATAATCAAATCGAAATAAAAAAAAGGAATCGAATCGAATCTAAGAAAATCAAATCTCATCGAATCAATAGAAACCGAATGGAATGGAATCGAATCGAATCGAAAAAAATCGAATCGAAATGAAAATAATCGAATCGAAATGAAGATAATCGAGTTGAATAAAAACATAATCGAAACGAAAATAATCGAATCGAAACAAAAAATCGCATCAAAACGAAAATAATCGAAACCAAAATAATCACACAACATGAAAATAATCGAATTGAATCGAAAATAATCACATCGAAACGAAAATAATCAGATAGAATCAAAAGTAATCAAATTGAAACCAAAATAATCGAATCAAATCAACAATAATCGAGTCGAATCGAAAATAATCGAATCGAAATGAAAATAATCGAATCGAATCGAAAATAATTGAATCGAAACGTAAATAATCAAATCGAAGTGAAAATAAACGAATCGATTTAAAAATTCGAATTGAAACGAAAATAATCGAATCGAATCAAAAACAATCGAGTTGAAACGAAAATAATGGAGTTGAAACAAAAATAATCCAATCGAAATGAAAATCGAATCAAAACGAAAATAATCGAATGGAATAAAAAGAATACAGTCAAAAGAAAAATAATCAAATCGAAATGAAAAAAATGGAATGGAATGGAATCGAATTGAAGAAAATCAAATCGCATCGAATCGATAAATATCGAATGGAATGGAATTGAATCGAAACGAAAATAATCGAATCAAAACGAAGATAATCGAATCGAATAAAAACATAATCGAAACGAAAATAAGCGAATCGAAACGAAAAAAATCGCATCAAAACGAAAATAATCGAATCGAAACCAAAATAATCAATCAAAATGAAAATAATCGAATCGAATCGAAAATAATCACATCAAAACGAAAATAAACGAATCGAATCAAAAAATTCGAATCGAAAAGAAACGAATTGAATCGAATCGAAAAAAATCAAATCGAATAGAAAATAATCGAATTGAAATGAAAAAAATCAAGTAGAAGCGAAAATAATCTAATCGAAACCAAAATAATTAAATGGAAATGAAAATAACCGAATCGAATCGAAAATAATCAAATCGAATCGAAAATAATCAAATCGAATCGGAAATAATGGAATCGAAACCAAAATAATCAAATCGATATGAAAATAATCGAATCGAAAATAATCAAATCGAAACCAAAATAATCGAATCGAAATGAAAAAAATCAAGTAGAAGCGAAAATAATTAAATCGAATCGAAAATAATCTAATCGAAATAAAAATAATCAAATCGAAACGAAAATAATCAAATAGAAACGAAAATAATTGAATCAAAAAGAAGCGAATTGAATTGAATCGAAAAAAATCAAATCGAATCGAAAATAATCAAATCGAAATGAGAAAAATCAAATCGAATCAAAAATAATTGAATCGAATCTAAAACAAATCTAACTGAAAATAATCAAATTGAATCGAAAAAATTCGAATAGAAAAGAATTGAATCGAATCGAAAAAAATCAAATCGAATAGAAAATAATCAAATCGAAACAAAAATAATCAAATTGAATCAAAAATAATCAAATCGAATCGAAAATAATCAATCGAAACGAAAATAATAGAAACGAAACCAAAATAATCAAATCGACATGAAAATAATGGAATCGAATCGAAAGTAATCAAATAGTAACTAAAATAATCGAATAGAATAGAAAATGATGAAATCGAAACGAAAATAATCAATCGAAATGAAAATCAAATCGAAAACAAAATAATCAAATCGACATGAAAAAAATCAAATCGAATAGAAAATAATCGAATCAAAACAAAAATAATGAATCAAAACGAGAAAAATCGAATCGAAAAGAAAATAATCGGATCGAATCGAAAAAATTCGAATTGAAAAGAAACGAATTGAATCGACATGAAAATAATCGAATCGAATAGAAAATAATCGAATTGAAACGAAAATAATCAAATAGAAATGAAAATAATCGAATCGAAAAGAAACAAATTGAATTGAATCGACAAAAATCAAATCGAATTGAAAATAATCAAATCGAAATGAGAAAAATCGAATCGAATCAAAAATAATTGAATCGAATCTAAAATAAACAAATCTAACTGAAAATAATCAAATCGAATCGAAAAAATTCGAATAGAAAAGAAACGAATTGAATCGACATGAAAATAATCGAATCGAATAGAAAATAATCAAATCGAAACGAAGATAATCAATCGATACAAAAATAATCGAATCGAAACCAAAATAATCAAATCCACATGAAAATAATCGAATCGAATCGAAAATAATCGAATCGAAACTAAAATAATCGAATCGAATCGAAAATAATCAAATTGAATAGGAAATAATCGAATCGAAATGAAAAAAATCAAGTAGAAGCGAAAATAATCGAGTTGAAACCAAAATAATTAAATCGACATGAAAATAATCGAATCGAAATAATAAAATAGAAACGAAAATAATCGAATCAAATCGATAATAACCGAATCGAAATGAAAATTATCGAGTCGCAACCAAAATAATCGAATCGACATGAAAATAATCGAATCGAAATGAAAATAATCGAATGGAATAAAAAGAATAGAATCTAAACAAAAATAATCAAATCGAAATGAAAAAAATGGAATCGAATCGAATCGAATCTAAGAAAATCAAATCACATCGAATCGATAGAAATCGAATGGAATGGAATCAAATCGAATCGAAAAAAATCGAATCGAAACGAAAATAATCGAATCGAAATGAAGATAATCGAATCGAATCGAAAATAATTGAATCGAAACGTAAATAATCAAATCGAAGTGAAAATAAACGAATCGATTTAAAAATTCGAATTGAAACGAAAATAATCGAATCGAATCAAAAACAATCGAGTTGAAACGAAAATAATTGAGTTGAAACAAAAATAATCCAATCGAAATGAAAATCGAATCAAAACGAAAATAATCGAATGGAATAAAAAGAATACAGTCAAAAGAAAAATAATCAAATCGAAATGAAAAAAATGGAATGGAATCGAATCGAATTGAAGAAAATCAAATCGCATCGAATCGATAAATATCGAATGGAATGGAATTGAATCGAAACGAAAATAATCGAATCAAAACGAAGATAATCGAATCGAATAAAAACATAATCGAAACGAAAATAAGCGAATCGAAACGAAAAAAATCGCATCAAAACGAAAATAATCGAATCGAAACCAAAATAATCAATCAAAATGAAAATAATCGAATCGAATCGAAAATAATCACATCAAAACGAAAATAAACGAATCGAATCAAAAAATTCGAATCGAAAAGAAACGAATTGAATCGAATCGAAAAAAATCAAATCGAATAGAAAATAATCGAATTGAAATGAAAAAAATCAAGTAGAAGCGAAAATAATCTAATCGAAACCAAAATAATTAAATGGAAATGAAAATAACCGAATCGAATCGAAAATAATCAAATCGAATCGAAAATAATCAAATCGAATCGGAAATAATGGAATCGAAACCAAAATAATCAAATCGATATGAAAATAATCGAATCGAAAATAATCAAATCGAAACCAAAATAATCGAATCGAAATGAAAAAAATCAAGTAGAAGCGAAAATAATTAAATCGAATCGAAAATAATCTAATCGAAATAAAAATAATCAAATCGAAACGAAAATAATCAAATAGAAACGAAAATAATTGAATCAAAAAGAAGCGAATTGAATTGAATCGAAAAAAATCAAATCGAATCGAAAATAATCAAATCGAAATGAGAAAAATCAAATCGAATCAAAAATAATTGAATCGAATCTAAAACAAATCTAACTGAAAATAATCAAATTGAATCGAAAAAATTCGAATAGAAAAGAAACGAATTGAATCGAATCAAAAAAATCAAATCGAATAGAAAATAATCAAATCGAAACGAAAATAATCAATTGAAATGAAAATAATCGAATCGAAACCAAAATATTCAAATCCACATGAAAATAATTGATCGAATCGAAAATAATCAAGTCGAATAGAAAATAATCGAATCGAAATGAAAATAATCAATCGAAACGAAAATCGAATCAAATTAAAAATAATCAAATCGAAACGAATATAATCTAATTGAATAGAAAATAATCAAATCGAAACGAAAATAACCGAATCGAAATTAAAATAATTGAATCGAAACGAAAATAATCAAAACGACAATGATCGAATTGAAACGAAAAAAAATCAAATTGAAACACAAAAATAATCGAATCGAAAAGAAAAAAATCCAATCGAATAGCATCGAATCGAAAAAATCGATTCGAATTGAATCGAAAATATCGAATCGAAACGAAAATAAATGAATCAAAACAATAATGATTGAATCGAAACGAAAATAAATGAATCGAAACGAAAAAATCATGTAGAAGCGAAAAAAATCAAATCAAAAATAATCAAATCGAAAATAATCAAATAGAAATGAAAATAATCGAATCGAGATGAGAAAAGTCAAATCGAAATGAAAATAATCGAAACGAAAATAATCGAATCGAAAAGAAAATAAACGGATCGAATCGAAAAAATTCGAATTGAAAAGAAACGAATTGAATCGACATGAAAATAATCGAATCGGATAGAAAATAATCGAATCGAAACGTAAAAATTCGAATCGAAAAGAAACGAATTAAATCGACATGAAAATAATCAAATCGAATAGAAAATAATCGAATCGAAACAAAAATAATGAATCGAAACGAGAAAAATCGAATTGAAAAGAAAATAATCGAATCGAATCGAAAAAATTCAAATACAAAAGAAACAAATTGAATCGACATGAAAATAATCGAATCGAATAGAAAATAATCGAATCAAAACGAAAATAATCAATCGATACAAAAATAATCGAAAACAAATTGAATCGACATGAAAATAATCGAATCGAATAGAAAATAATCGAATCAAAACGAAAATAATCAATCGATACAAAAATAATCGAATTGAAACCAAAATAATCAAATCCACATGAAAATAATCGAATCGAATCAAAAATAATCAAATCGAAACTAAAATAATCAAATCGAATCGAAAATAATCAAATTGAATAGGAAATAATCGAATCGAAATGAAAAAAATCAAGTAGAAGCGAAAATAATCGAGTTGAAACCAAAATAATTAAATCGACATGAAAATAATCGAATCGAAATAATAAAATAGAAACGAAAATAATCGAGTTGCAACCAAAATAATCGAATCGACATGAAAATAATCGAATCGAAACGAAAATAATCGGATGGAATAAAAAGAATAGAATCTAAACAAAAATAATCAAATCGAAATAAAAAAAAGGAATCGAATCGAATCTAAGAAAATCAAATCTCATCGAATCAATAGAAACCGAATGGAATGGAATCGAATCGAATCGAAAAAAATCGAATCGAAATGAAAATAATCGAATCGAAATGAAGATAATCGAGTTGAATAAAAACATAATCGAAACGAAAATAATCGAATCGAAACAAAAAATCGCATCAAAACGAAAATAATCGAAACCAAAATAATCACACAACATGAAAATAATCGAATTGAATCGAAAATAATCACATCGAAACGAAAATAATCAGATAGAATCAAAAGTAATCAAATTGAAACCAAAATAATCGAATCAAATCAACAATAATCGAGTCGAATCGAAAATAATCGAATCGAAATGAAAATAATCGAATCGAATCGAAAATAATTGAATCGAAACGTAAATAATCAAATCGAAGTGAAAATAAACGAATCGATTTAAAAATTCGAATTGAAACGAAAATAATCGAATCGAATCAAAAACAATCGAGTTGAAACGAAAATAATGGAGTTGAAACAAAAATAATCCAATCGAAATGAAAATCGAATCAAAACGAAAATAATCGAATGGAATAAAAAGAATACAGTCAAAAGAAAAATAATCAAATCGAAATGAAAAAAATGGAATGGAATGGAATCGAATTGAAGAAAATCAAATCGCATCGAATCGATAAATATCGAATGGAATGGAATTGAATCGAAACGAAAATAATCGAATCAAAACGAAGATAATCGAATCGAATAAAAACATAATCGAAACGAAAATAAGCGAATCGAAACGAAAAAAATCGCATCAAAACGAAAATAATCGAATCGAAACCAAAATAATCAATCAAAATGAAAATAATCGAATCGAATCGAAAATAATCACATCAAAACGAAAATAAACGAATCGAATCAAAAAATTCGAATCGAAAAGAAACGAATTGAATCGAATCGAAAAAAATCAAATCGAATAGAAAATAATCGAATTGAAATGAAAAAAATCAAGTAGAAGCGAAAATAATCTAATCGAAACCAAAATAATTAAATGGAAATGAAAATAACCGAATCGAATCGAAAATAATCAAATCGAATCGAAAATAATCAAATCGAATCGGAAATAATGGAATCGAAACCAAAATAATCAAATCGATATGAAAATAATCGAATCGAAAATAATCAAATCGAAACCAAAATAATCGAATCGAAATGAAAAAAATCAAGTAGAAGCGAAAATAATTAAATCGAATCGAAAATAATCTAATCGAAATAAAAATAATCAAATCGAAACGAAAATAATCAAATAGAAACGAAAATAATTGAATCAAAAAGAAGCGAATTGAATTGAATCGAAAAAAATCAAATCGAATCGAAAATAATCAAATCGAAATGAGAAAAATCAAATCGAATCAAAAATAATTGAATCGAATCTAAAACAAATCTAACTGAAAATAATCAAATTGAATCGAAAAAATTCGAATAGAAAAGAATTGAATCGAATCGAAAAAAATCAAATCGAATAGAAAATAATCAAATCGAAACAAAAATAATCAAATTGAATCAAAAATAATCAAATCGAATCGAAAATAATCAATCGAAACGAAAATAATAGAAACGAAACCAAAATAATCAAATCGACATGAAAATAATGGAATCGAATCGAAAGTAATCAAATAGTAACTAAAATAATCGAATAGAATAGAAAATGATGAAATCGAAACGAAAATAATCAATCGAAATGAAAATCAAATCGAAAACAAAATAATCAAATCGACATGAAAAAAATCAAATCGAATAGAAAATAATCGAATCAAAACAAAAATAATGAATCAAAACGAGAAAAATCGAATCGAAAAGAAAATAATCGGATCGAATCGAAAAAATTCGAATTGAAAAGAAACGAATTGAATCGACATGAAAATAATCGAATCGAATAGAAAATAATCGAATTGAAACGAAAATAATCAAATAGAAATGAAAATAATCGAATCGAAAAGAAACAAATTGAATTGAATCGACAAAAATCAAATCGAATTGAAAATAATCAAATCGAAATGAGAAAAATCGAATCGAATCAAAAATAATTGAATCGAATCTAAAATAAACAAATCTAACTGAAAATAATCAAATCGAATCGAAAAAATTCGAATAGAAAAGAAACGAATTGAATCGACATGAAAATAATCGAATCGAATAGAAAATAATCAAATCGAAACGAAGATAATCAATCGATACAAAAATAATCGAATCGAAACCAAAATAATCAAATCCACATGAAAATAATCGAATCGAATCGAAAATAATCGAATCGAAACTAAAATAATCGAATCGAATCGAAAATAATCAAATTGAATAGGAAATAATCGAATCGAAATGAAAAAAATCAAGTAGAAGCGAAAATAATCGAGTTGAAACCAAAATAATTAAATCGACATGAAAATAATCGAATCGAAATAATAAAATAGAAACGAAAATAATCGAATCAAATCGATAATAACCGAATCGAAATGAAAATTATCGAGTCGCAACCAAAATAATCGAATCGACATGAAAATAATCGAATCGAAATGAAAATAATCGAATGGAATAAAAAGAATAGAATCTAAACAAAAATAATCAAATCGAAATGAAAAAAATGGAATCGAATCGAATCGAATCTAAGAAAATCAAATCACATCGAATCGATAGAAATCGAATGGAATGGAATCAAATCGAATCGAAAAAAATCGAATCGAAACGAAAATAATCGAATCGAAATGAAGATAATCGAATCGAATCGAAAATAATTGAATCGAAACGTAAATAATCAAATCGAAGTGAAAATAAACGAATCGATTTAAAAATTCGAATTGAAACGAAAATAATCGAATCGAATCAAAAACAATCGAGTTGAAACGAAAATAATTGAGTTGAAACAAAAATAATCCAATCGAAATGAAAATCGAATCAAAACGAAAATAATCGAATGGAATAAAAAGAATACAGTCAAAAGAAAAATAATCAAATCGAAATGAAAAAAATGGAATGGAATCGAATCGAATTGAAGAAAATCAAATCGCATCGAATCGATAAATATCGAATGGAATGGAATTGAATCGAAACGAAAATAATCGAATCAAAACGAAGATAATCGAATCGAATAAAAACATAATCGAAACGAAAATAAGCGAATCGAAACGAAAAAAATCGCATCAAAACGAAAATAATCGAATCGAAACCAAAATAATCAATCAAAATGAAAATAATCGAATCGAATCGAAAATAATCACATCAAAACGAAAATAAACGAATCGAATCAAAAAATTCGAATCGAAAAGAAACGAATTGAATCGAATCGAAAAAAATCAAATCGAATAGAAAATAATCGAATTGAAATGAAAAAAATCAAGTAGAAGCGAAAATAATCTAATCGAAACCAAAATAATTAAATGGAAATGAAAATAACCGAATCGAATCGAAAATAATCAAATCGAATCGAAAATAATCAAATCGAATCGGAAATAATGGAATCGAAACCAAAATAATCAAATCGATATGAAAATAATCGAATCGAAAATAATCAAATCGAAACCAAAATAATCGAATCGAAATGAAAAAAATCAAGTAGAAGCGAAAATAATTAAATCGAATCGAAAATAATCTAATCGAAATAAAAATAATCAAATCGAAACGAAAATAATCAAATAGAAACGAAAATAATTGAATCAAAAAGAAGCGAATTGAATTGAATCGAAAAAAATCAAATCGAATCGAAAATAATCAAATCGAAATGAGAAAAATCAAATCGAATCAAAAATAATTGAATCGAATCTAAAACAAATCTAACTGAAAATAATCAAATTGAATCGAAAAAATTCGAATAGAAAAGAAACGAATTGAATCGAATCAAAAAAATCAAATCGAATAGAAAATAATCAAATCGAAACGAAAATAATCAATTGAAATGAAAATAATCGAATCGAAACCAAAATATTCAAATCCACATGAAAATAATTGATCGAATCGAAAATAATCAAGTCGAATAGAAAATAATCGAATCGAAATGAAAATAATCAATCGAAACGAAAATCGAATCAAATTAAAAATAATCAAATCGAAACGAATATAATCTAATTGAATAGAAAATAATCAAATCGAAACGAAAATAACCGAATCGAAATTAAAATAATTGAATCGAAACGAAAATAATCAAAACGACAATGATCGAATTGAAACGAAAAAAAATCAAATTGAAACACAAAAATAATCGAATCGAAAAGAAAAAAATCCAATCGAATAGCATCGAATCGAAAAAATCGATTCGAATTGAATCGAAAATATCGAATCGAAACGAAAATAAATGAATCAAAACAATAATGATTGAATCGAAACGAAAATAAATGAATCGAAACGAAAAAATCATGTAGAAGCGAAAAAATCAAATCAAAAATAATCAAATCGAAAATAATCAAATAGAAATGAAAATAATCGAATCGAGATGAGAAAAGTCAAATCGAAATGAAAATAATCGAATCGAAACGAAAATAATCGAATCGAAAATAAAATAAACGGATCGAATCGAAAAAATTCGAATTGAAAAGAAACGAATTGAATCGACATGAAAATAATCGAATCGGATAGAAAATAATCGAATCGAAACGTAAAAATTCGAATCGAAAAGAAACGAATTAAATCGACATGAAAATAATCAAATCGAATAGAAAATAATCGAATCGAAACAAAAATAATGAATCGAAACGAGAAAAATCGAATTGAAAAGAAAATAATCGAATCGAATCGAAAAAATTCGAATACAAAAGAAACAAATTGAATCGACATGAAAATAATCGAATCGAATAGAAAATAATCGAATCAAAACGAAAATAATCAATCGATACAAAAATAATCGAATTGAAACCAAAATAATCAAATCCACATGAAAATAATCGAATCGAATCAAAAATAATCAAATCGAAACTAAAATAATCAAATCGAATCGAAAATAATCAAATTGAATAGGAAATAATCGAATCGAAATGAAAAAAATCAAGTAGAAGCGAAAATAATCGAGTTGAAACCAAAATAATTAAATCGACATGAAAATAATCGAATCGAAATAATAAAATAGAAACGAAAATAATCGAGTCGCAACCAAAATAATCGAATCGACATGAAAATAATCGAATCGAAACGAAAATAATCGGATGGAATAAAAAGAATAGAATCTAAACAAAAATAATCAAATCGAAATAAAAAAAAGGAATCGAATCGAATCTAAGAAAATCAAATCTCATCGAATCAATAGAAACCGAATGGAATGGAATCGAATCGAATCGAAAAAAATCGAATCGAAATGAAAATAATCGAATCGAAATGAAGATAATCGAGTTGAATAAAAACATAATCGAAACGAAAATAATCGAATCGAAACAAAAAATCGCATCAAAACGAAAATAATCGAAACCAAAATAATCACACATGAAAATAATCGAATTGAATCGAAAATAATCACATCGAAACGAAAATAATCAGATAGAATCAAAAGTAATCAAATTGAAACCAAAATAATCGAATCAAATCAACAATAATCGAGTCGAATCGAAAATAATCGAATCGAAAATAATCGAATCGAATCGAAAATAATTGAATCGAAATGTAAATAATCAAATCGAAGTGAAAATAAACGAATCGATTTAAAAATTCGAATTGAAACGAAAATAATCGAATCGAATCAAAAACAATCGAGTTGAAACGAAAATAATTGAGTTGAAACAAAAATAATCCAATCGAAATGAAAATCGAATCAAAACGAAAATAATCGAATGGAATTAAAAGAATACAGTCAAAAGAAAAATAATCAAATCGAAATGAAAAAAAATGGAATGGAATCGAATCGAATTGAAGAAAATCAAATCGCATCGAATTGATAAATATCGAATGGAATGGAATTGAATCGAAACGAAAATAATCGAGTCAAAACGAAGATAATCGAATCGAATAAAAACATAATCGAAACGAAAATAATCAATCGAAATGAAAATCAAATCGAAGCCAAAATAATCAAATCCACATGAAAAAAATCAAATCGAATCGAAAATAATCAAATCGAAACTAAAATCATATCGACATGAAAAAAATCAAATCGAATTGAAAATAATCAAATCGAAACTAAAATCAAATTGACATGAAAAAAATCAAATCGAATCAAAAATAATCAAATCGAAACAAAAATAATCAAATTGAATCAAAAATAATCAAATCGAATCGAAAATAATCAATCGAAACGAAAATAATAGAAACGAAACCAAAATAATCAAATCGACATGAAAATAATGGAATCGAATCGAAAGTAATCAAATAGTAACTAAAATAATCGAATAGAATAGAAAATGATGAAATCGAAACGAAAATAATCAATCGAAATGAAAATCAAATCGAAAACAAAATAATCAAATCGACATGAAAAAAATCAAATCGAATAGAAAATAATCGAATCAAAACAAAAATAATGAATCAAAACGAGAAAAATCGAATCGAAAAGAAAATAATCGGATCGAATCGAAAAAATTCGAATTGAAAAGAAACGAATTGAATCGACATGAAAATAATCGAATCGAATAGAAAATAATCGAATTGAAACGAAAATAATCAAATAGAAATGAAAATAATCGAATCGAAAAGAAACAAATTGAATTGAATCGAAAAAATCAAATCGAATTGAAAATAATCAAATCGAAATGAGAAAAATCGAATCGAATCAAAAATAATTGAATCGAATCTAAAATAAACAAATCTAACTGAAAATAATCAAATCGAATCGAAAAAATTCGAATAGAAAAGAAACGAATTGAATCGACATGAAAATAATCGAATCGAATAGAAAATAATCAAATCGAAACGAAGATAATCAATCGATACAAAAATAATCGAATCGAAACCAAAATAATCAAATCCACATGAAAATAATCGAATCGAATCGAAAATAATCGAATCGAAACTAAAATAATCGAATCGAATCGAAAATAATCAAATTGAATAGGAAATAATCGAATCGAAATGAAAAAAATCAAGTAGAAGCGAAAATAATCGAGTTGAAACCAAAATAATTAAATCGACATGAAAATAATCGAATCGAAATAATAAAATAGAAACGAAAATAATCGAATCAAATCGATAATAACCGAATCGAAATGAAAATTATCGAGTCGCAACCAAAATAATCGAATCGACATGAAAATAATCGAATCGAAATGAAAATAATCGAATGGAATAAAAAAAATAGAATCTAAACAAAAATAATCAAATCGAAATGAAAAAAACGGAATCGAATCGAATCGAATCTAAGAAAATCAAATCACATCGAATCGATAGAAATCGAATGGAATGGAATCAAATCGAATCGAAAAAAATCGAATCGAAACGAAAATAATCGAATCGAAATGAAGATAATCGAATCGAATCGAAAATAATTGAATCGAAACGTAAATAATCAAATCGAAGTGAAAATAAACGAATCGATTTAAAAATTCGAATTGAAACGAAAATAATCGAATCGAATCAAAAACAATCGAGTTGAAACGAAAATAATTGAGTTGAAACAAAAATAATCCAATCGAAATGAAAATCGAATCAAAACGAAAATAATCGAATGGAATAAAAAGAATACAGTCAAAAGAAAAATAATCAAATCGAAATGAAAAAAATGGAATGGAATCGAATCGAATTGAAGAAAATCAAATCGCATCGAATCGATAAATATCGAATGGAATGGAATTGAATCGAAACGAAAATAATCGAATCAAAACGAAGATAACCGAATCGAATAAAAACATAATCGAAACGAAAATAAGCGAATCGAAACGAAAAAAATCGCATCAAAACGAAAATAATCGAATCGAAACCAAAATAATCAATCAAAATGAAAATAATCGAATCGAATCGAAAATAATCACATCAAAACGAAAATAAACGAATCGAATCAAAAAATTCGAATCGAAAAGAAACGAATTGAATCGAATCGAAAAAAATCAAATCGAATAGAAAATAATCGAATTGAAATGAAAAAAATCAAGTAGAAGCGAAAATAATCTAATCGAAACCAAAATAATTAAATGGAAATGAAAATAACCGAATCAAATCGAAAATAATCAAATCGAATCGGAAATAATCAAATCGAATCGGAAATAATGGAATCGAAACCAAAATAATCAAATCGATATGAAAATAATCGAATCGAAAATAATCAAATCGAAACCAAAATAATCGAATCGAAATGAAAAAAATCAAGTAGAAGCGAAAATAATTAAATCGAATCGAAAATAATCTAATCGAAATAAAAATAATCAAATCGAAACGAAAATAATCAAATAGAAACGAAAATAATTGAATCAAAAAGAAGCGAATTGAATTGAATCGAAAAAAATCAAATCGAATCGAAAATAATCAAATCGAAATGAGAAAAATCAAATCGAATCAAAAATAATTGAATCGAATCTAAAACAAATCTAACTGAAAATAATCAAATTGAATCGAAAATATTCGAATAGAAAAGAAACGAATTGAATCGAATCGAAAAAAATCAAATCGAATAGAAAATAATCAAATCGAAACGAAAATAATCAATTGAAATGAAAATAATCGAATCGAAACCAAAATATTCAAATCCACATGAAAATAATTGATCGAATCGAAAATAATCAAGTCGAATAGAAAATAATCGAATCGAAATGAAAATAATCAATCGAAACGAAAATCGAATCAAATTAAAAATAATCAAATCGAAACGAATATAATCTAATTGAATAGAAAATAATCAAATCGAAACGAAAATAACCGAATCGAAATTAAAATAATTGAATCGAAACGAAAATAAATAATCAAAACGACAATGATCGAATTGAAACGAAAAAAAATTAAATTGAAACACAAAAATAATCGAATCGAAAAGAAAAAAATCCAATCGAATAGCATCGAATCGAAAAAATCGATTCGAATTGAATCGAAAATATCGAATCGAAACGAAAATAAATGAATCAAAACAATAATGATTGAATCGAAACGAAAATAAATGAATCGAAACGAAAAAATCATGTAGAAGCGAAAAAATCAAATCAAAAATAATCAAATCGAAAATAATCAAATAGAAATGAAAATAATCGAATCGAGATGAGAAAAGTCAAATCGAAATGAAAATAATCGAATCGAAACGAAAATAATCGAATCGAAAATAAAATAAACGGATCGAATCGAAAAAATTCGAATTGAAAAGAAACGAATTGAATCGACATGAAAATAATCGAATCGGATAGAAAATAATCGAATCGAAACGTAAAAATTCGAATCGAAAAGAAACGAATTAAATCGACATGAAAATAATCAAATCGAATAGAAAATAATCGAATCGAAACAAAAATAATGAATCGAAACGAGAAAAATCGAATTGAAAAGAAAATAATCGAATCGAATCGAAAAAATTCGAATACAAAAGAAACAAATTGAATCGACATGAAAATAATCGAATCGAATAGAAAATAATCGAATCAAAACGAAAATAATCAATCGATACAAAAATAATCGAATTGAAACCAAAATAATCAAATCCACATGAAAATAATCGAATCGAATCAAAAATAATCAAATCGAAACTAAAATAATCAAATCGAATCGAAAATAATCAAATTGAATAGGAAATAATCGAATCGAAATGAAAAAAATCAAGTAGAAGCGAAAATAATCGAGTTGAAACCAAAATAATTAAATCGACATGAAAATAATCGAATCGAAATAATAAAATAGAAACGAAAATAATCGAGTCGCAACCAAAATAATCGAATCGACATGAAAATAATCGAATCGAAACGAAAATAATCGGATGGAATAAAAAGAATAGAATCTAAACAAAAATAATCAAAGCGAAATAAAAAAAAGGAATCGAATCGAATCTAAGAAAATCAAATCTCATCGAATCAATAGAAACCGAATGGAATGGAATCGAATCGAATCGAAAAAAATCGAATCGAAATGAAAATAATCGAATCGAAATGAAGATAATCGAGTTGAATAAAAACATAATCGAAACGAAAATAATCGAATCGAAACAAAAAATCGCATCAAAACGAAAATAATCGAAACCAAAATAATCACACATGAAAATAATCGAATTGAATCGAAAATAATCACATCGAAACGAAAATAATCAGATAGAATCAAAAGTAATCAAATTGAAACCAAAATAACCGAATCAAATCAACAATAATCGAGTCGAATCGAAAATAATCGAATCGAAAATAATCGAATCGAATCGAAAATAATTGAATCGAAATGTAAATAATCAAATCGAAGTGAAAATAAACGAATCGATTTAAAAATTCGAATTGAAACGAAAATAATCGAATCGAATCAAAAACAATCGAGTTGAAACGAAAATAATTGAGTTGAAACAAAAATAATCCAATCGAAATGAAAATCGAATCAAAACGAAAATAATCGAATGGAATAAAAAGAATACAGTCAAAAGAAAAATAATCAAATCGAAATGAAAAAAAATGGAATGGAATCGAATCGAATTGAAGAAAATCAAATCGCATCGAATCGATAAATATCGAATGGAATGGAATTGAATCGAAACGAAAATAATCGAATCAAAACGAAGATAATCGAATCGAATAAAAACATAATCGAAACGAAAATAAGCGAATCGAAACCAAAATAATCAATCAAAATGAAAATAATCGAATCGAATCGAAAATAATCACATCAAAACGAAAATAAACGAATCGAATCAAAAAATTCGAATCGAAAAGAAACGAATTGAATCGAATCGAAAAAAATCAAATCGAATAGAAAATAATCGAATTGAAATGAAAAAAATCAAGTAGAAGCGAAAATAATCTAATCGAAACCAAAATAATTAAATGGAAATGAAAATAACCGAATCGAATCGAAAATAATCAAATCGAATCGAAAATAATCAAATCGAATCGGAAATAATCGAATCGAAACCAAAATAATCGAATCGAAATGAAAAAAATCAAGTAGAAGCGAAAATAATTAAATCGAATCGAAAATAATCTAATCGAAATAAAAATAATCAAATCGAAACGAAAATAATCAAATAGAAACGAAAATAATTGAATCAAAAAGAAGCGAATTGAATTGAATCGAAAAGAATCAAATCGAATCGAAAATAATCAAATCGAAATGAGAAAAATCAAATCGAATAAAAAATAATTGAATCGAATCTAATACAAATCTAACTGAAAATAATCAAATTGAATCGAAAAAATTCGAATAGAAAAGAAACGAATTGAATCGAATCGATAAAAATCAAATCGAATAGAAAATAATCAAATCGAAACGAAAATAATCAATTGAAATGAAAATAATCGAATCGAAACCAAAATATTCAAATCCACATGAAAATAATTGATCGAATCGAAAATAATCAAGTCGAATAGAAAATAATCGAATCGAAATGAAAATAATCAATCGAAACGAAAATCGAATCAAATTAAAAATAATCAAATCGAAACGAATATAATCTAATTGAATAGAAAATAATCAAATCGAAACGAAAATAACCGAATCGAAATTAAAATAATTGAATCGAAACGAAAATAAATAATCAAAACGACAATGATCGAATTGAAACGAAAAAAAATCAAATTGAAACACAAAAATAATCGAATCGAAAAGAAAAAAATCCAATCGAATAGCATCGAATCGAAAAAATCGATTCGAATTGAATCGAAAATATCGAATCGAAACGAAAATAAATGAATCAAAACAATAATGATTGAATCGAAACGAAAATAAATGAATCGAAACGAAAAAATCATGTAGAAGCGAAAAAAATCAAATCAAAAATAATCAAATCGAAAATAATCAAATAGAAATGAAAATAATCGAATCGAGATGAGAAAAGTCAAATCGAAATGAAAATAATCGAATCGAAACGAAAATAATCGAATCGAAAAGAAAATAAACGGATCGAATCGAAAAAATTCGAATTGAAAAGAAACGAATTGAATCGACATGAAAATAATCGAATCGGATAGAAAATAATCGAATCGAAACGTAAAAATTCGAATCGAAAAGAAACGAATTAAATCGACATGAAAATAATCAAATCGAATAGAAAATAATCGAATCGAAACAAAAATAATGAATCGAAACGAGAAAAATCGAATTGAAAAGAAAATAATCGAATCGAATCGAAAAAATTCGAATACAAAAGAAACAAATTGAATCGACATGAAAATAATCGAATCGAATAGAAAATAATCGAATCAAAACGAAAATAATCAATCGATACAAAAATAATCGAATTGAAACCAAAATAATCAAATCCACATGAAAATAATCGAATCGAATCGAAAATAATCAAATCGAAACTAAAATAATCGAATCGAATCGAAAATAATCAAATTGAATAGGAAATAATCGAATCGAAATGAAAAAAATCAAGTAGAAGCGAAAATAATCGAGTTGAAACCAAAATAATTAAATCGACATGAAAATAATCGAATCGAAATAATAAAATAGAAACGAAAATAATCGAATCAAATCGATAATAACCGAAACGAAATGAAAATTATCGAGTCGCAACCAAAATAATCGAATCGACATGAAAATAATCGAATCGAAATGAAAATAATCGAATGGAATAAAAAGAATAGAATCTAAACAAAAATAATCAAATCGAAATGAAAAAAATGGAATCGAATCGAATCCAATCTAAGAAAATCAAATCACATCGAATCGATAGAAATCGAATGGAATGGAATCAAATCGAATCGAAAAAAATCGAATCGAAACGAAAATAATCGAATCGAAATGAAGATAATCGAATCGAATCGAAAATAATTGAATCGAAACGTAAATAATCAAATCGAAGTGAAAATAAACGAATCAATTTAAAAATTCGAATTGAAACGAAAATAATCGAATCGAATCAAAAACAATCGAGTTGAAACGAAAATAATTGAGTTGAAACAAAAATAATCCAATCAAAATGAAAATCGAATCAAAACGAAAATAATCCAATGGAATAAAAAGAATACAGTCAAAAGAAAAATAATCAAATCGAAATGAAAAAAATGGAATGGAATCGAATCGAATTGAAGAAAATCAAATCGCATCGAATCGATAAATATCGAATGGAATGGAATTGAATCGAAACGAAAATAATCGAATCAAAACGAAGATAATCGAATCGAATAAAAACATAATCGAAACGAAAATAAGCGAATCGAAACGAAAAAAATCGCATCAAAACGAAAATAATCGAATCGAAACCAAAATAATCAATCAAAATGAAAATAATCGAATCGAATCGAAAATAATCACATCAAAACGAAAATAAACGAATCGAATCAAAAAATTCGAATCGAAAAGAAACGAATTGAATCGAATCGAAAAAAATCAAATCGAATAGAAAATAATCGAATTGAAATGAAAAAAATCAAGTAGAAGCGAAAATAATCTAATCGAAACCAAAATAATTAAATGGAAATGAAAATAACCGAATCGAATCGAAAATAATCAAATCGAATCGAAAATAATCAAATCGAATCGGAAATAATGGAATCGAAACCAAAATAATCAAATCGATATGAAAATAATCGAATCGAAAATAATCAAATCGAAACCAAAATAATCGAATCGAAATGAAAAAAATCAAGTAGAAGCGAAAATAATTAAATCGAATCGAAAATAATCTAATCGAAATAAAAATAATCAAATCGAAACGAAAATAATCAAATCGAAATGAGAAAAATCAAATCGAATCAAAAATAATTGAATCGAATCTAAAACAAATCTAACTGAAAATAATCAAATTGAATCGAAAAAATTCGAATAGAAAAGAAACGAATTGAATCGAATCGAAAAAAATCAAATCGAATAGAAAATAATCAAATCGAAACGAAAATAATCAATTGAAATGAAAATAATCGAATCGAAACCAAAATATTCAAATCCACATGAAAATAATTGATCGAATCGAAAATAATCAAGTCGAATAGAAAATAATCGAATCGAAATGAAAATAATCAATCGAAACGAAAATCGAATCAAATTAAAAATAATCAAATCGAAACGAATATAATCTAATTGAATAGAAAATAATCAAATCGAAACGAAAATAACCGAATCGAAATTAAAATAATTGAATCGAAACGAAAATAAATAATCAAAACGACAATGATCGAATTGAAACGAAAAAAAATCAAATTGAAACACAAAAATAATCGAATCGAAAAGAAAAAAATCCAATCGAATAGCATCGAATCGAAAAAATCGATTCGAATTGAATCGAAAATATCGAATCGAAACGAAAATAAATGAATCAAAACAATAATGATTGAATCGAAACGAAAATAAATGAATCGAAACGAAAAAATCATGTAGAAGCGAAAAAAATCAAATCAAAAATAATCAAATCGAAAATAATCAAATAGAAATGAAAATAATCGAATCGAGATGAGAAAAGTCAAATCGAAATGAAAATAATCGAATCGAAAAGAAAATAAACGGATCGAATCGAAAAAATTCGAATTGAAAAGAAACGAATTAAATCGACATGAAAATAATCAAATCGAATAGAAAATAATCGAATCGAAACAAAA
This sequence comes from Vulpes vulpes, assembly GCF_048418805.1. Taxonomy (NCBI): domain Eukaryota; kingdom Metazoa; phylum Chordata; class Mammalia; order Carnivora; family Canidae; genus Vulpes; species Vulpes vulpes. Next base: position 146,080 of record NW_027325682.1, on the reverse strand, counting down.
ATAATGAATCGAAACGAGAAAAATCGAATTGAAAAGAAAATAATCGAATCGAATCGAAAAAATTCGAATACAAAAGAAACAAATTGAATCGACATGAAAATAATCGAATCGAATAGAAAATAATCGAATCAAAACGAAAATAATCAATCGATACAAAAATAATCGAATTGAAACCAAAATAATCAAATCCACATGAAAATAATCGAATCGAATCAAAAATAATCAAATCGAAACTAAAATAATCAAATCGAATCGAAAATAATCAAATTGAATAGGAAATAATCGAATCGAAATGAAAAAAATCAAGTAGAAGCGAAAATAATCGAGTTGAAACCAAAGTAATTAAATCGACATGAAAATAATCGAATCGAAATAATAAAATAGAAACGAAAATAATCGAGTCGCAACCAAAATAATCGAATCGACATGAAAATAATCGAATCGAAACGAAAATAATCGGATGGAATAAAAAGAATAGAATCTAAACAAAAATAATCAAATCGAAATAAAAAAAAGGAATCGAATCGAATCTAAGAAAATCAAATCTCATCGAATCAATAGAAACCGAATGGAATGGAATCGAATCGAATCGAAAAAAATCGAATCGAAATGAAAATAATCGAATCGAAATGAAGATAATCGAGTTGAATAAAAACATAATCGAAACGAAAATAATCGAATCGAAACAAAAAATCGCATCAAAACGAAAATAATCGAAACCAAAATAATCACACAACATGAAAATAATCGAATTGAATCGAAAATAATCACATCGAAACGAAAATAATCAGATAGAATCAAAAGTAATCAAATTGAAACCAAAATAATCGAATCAAATCAACAATAATCGAGTCGAATCGAAAATAATCGAATCGAAATGAAAAAAATCGAATCGAATCGAAAATAATTGAATCGAAATGTAAATAATCAAATCGAAGTGAAAATAAACGAATCGATTTAAAAATTCGAATTGAAACGAAAATAATCGAATCGAATCAAAAACAATCGAGTTGAAACGAAAATAATTGAGTTGAAACAAAAATAATCCAATCGAAATGAAAATCGAATCAAAACGAAAATAATCGAATGGAATAAAAAGAATACAGTCAAAAGAAAAATAATCAAATCGAAATGAAAAAAAATGGAATGGAATCGAATCGAATTGAAGAAAATCAAATCGCATCGAATTGATAAATATCGAATGGAATGGAATTGAATCGAAACGAAAATAATCGAATCAAAACGAAGATAATCGAATCGAATAAAAACATAATCGAAACGAAAATAATCAATCGAAATGAAAATCAAATCGAAGCCAAAATAATCAAATCCACATGAAAAAAATCAAATCGAATCGAAAATAATCAAATCGAAACTAAAATCATATCGACATGAAAAAAATCAAATCGAATTGAAAATAATCAAATCGAAACTAAAATCAAATTGACATGAAAAAAATCAAATCGAATCAAAAATAATCAAATCGAAACAAAAATAATCAAATTGAATCAAAAATAATCAAATCGAATCGAAAATAATCAATCGAAACGAAAATAATAGAAACGAAACCAAAATAATCAAATCGACATGAAAATAATGGAATCGAATCGAAAGTAATCAAATAGTAACTAAAATAATCGAATAGAATAGAAAATGATGAAATCGAAACGAAAATAATCAATCGAAATGAAAATCAAATCGAAAACAAAATAATCAAATCGACATGAAAAAAATCAAATCGAATAGAAAATAATCGAATCAAAACAAAAATAATGAATCAAAACGAGAAAAATCGAATCGAAAAGAAAATAATCGGATCGAATCGAAAAAATTCGAATTGAAAAGAAACGAATTGAATCGACATGAAAATAATCGAATCGAATAGAAAATAATCGAATTGAAACGAAAATAATCAAATAGAAATGAAAATAATCGAATCGAAAAGAAACAAATTGAATTGAATCGACAAAAATCAAATCGAATTGAAAATAATCAAATCGAAATGAGAAAAATCGAATCGAATCAAAAATAATTGAATCGAATCTAAAATAAACAAATCTAACTGAAAATAATCAAATCGAATCGAAAAAATTCGAATAGAAAAGAAACGAATTGAATCGACATGAAAATAATCGAATCGAATAGAAAATAATCAAATCGAAACGAAGATAATCAATCGATACAAAAATAATCGAATCGAAACCAAAATAATCAAATCCACATGAAAATAATCGAATCGAATCGAAAATAATCGAATCGAAACTAAAATAATCGAATCGAATCGAAAATAATCAAATTGAATAGGAAATAATCGAATCGAAATGAAAAAAATCAAGTAGAAGCGAAAATAATCGAGTTGAAACCAAAATAATTAAATCGACATGAAAATAATCGAATCGAAATAATAAAATAGAAACGAAAATAATCGAATCAAATCGATAATAACCGAATCGAAATGAAAATTATCGAGTCGCAACCAAAATAATCGAATCGACATGAAAATAATCGAATCGAAATGAAAATAATCGAATGGAATAAAAAGAATAGAATCTAAACAAAAATAATCAAATCGAAATGAAAAAAATGGAATCGAATCGAATCGAATCTAAGAAAATCAAATCACATCGAATCGATAGAAATCGAATGGAATGGAATCAAATCGAATCGAAAAAAATCGAATCGAAACGAAAATAATCGAATCGAAATGAAGATAATCGAATCGAATCGAAAATAATTGAATCGAAACGTAAATAATCAAATCGAAGTGAAAATAAACGAATCGATTTAAAAATTCGAATTGAAACGAAAATAATCGAATCGAATCAAAAACAATCGAGTTGAAACGAAAATAATTGAGTTGAAACAAAAATAATCCAATCGAAATGAAAATCGAATCAAAACGAAAATAATCGAATGGAATAAAAAGAATACAGTCAAAAGAAAAATAATCAAATCGAAATGAAAAAAATGGAATGGAATCGAATCGAATTGAAGAAAATCAAATCGCATCGAATCGATAAATATCGAATGGAATGGAATTGAATCGAAACGAAAATAATCGAATCAAAACGAAGATAACCGAATCGAATAAAAACATAATCGAAACGAAAATAAGCGAATCGAAACGAAAAAAATCGCATCAAAACGAAAATAATCGAATCGAAACCAAAATAATCAATCAAAATGAAAATAATCGAATCGAATCGAAAATAATCACATCAAAACGAAAATAAACGAATCGAATCAAAAAATTCTAATCGAAAAGAAACGAATTGAATCGAATCGAAAAAAATCAAATCGAATAGAAAATAATCGAATTGAAATGAAAAAAATCAAGTAGAAGCGAAAATAATCTAATCGAAACCAAAATAATTAAATGGAAATGAAAATAACCGAATCGAATCGAAAATAATCAAATCGAATCGGAAATAATCAAATCGAATCGGAAATAATGGAATCGAAACCAAAATAATCAAATCGATATGAAAATAATCGAATCGAAAATAATCAAATCGAAACCAAAATAATCGAATCGAAATGAAAAAAATCAAGTAGAAGCGAAAATAATTAAATCGAATCGAAAATAATCTAATCGAAATAAAAATAATCAAATCGAAACGAAAATAATCAAATAGAAACGAAAATAATTGAATCAAAAAGAAGCGAATTGAATTGAATCGAAAAAAATCAAATCGAATCGAAAATAATCAAATCGAAATGAGAAAAATCAAATCGAATCAAAAATAATTGAATCGAATCTAAAACAAATCTAACTGAAAATAATCAAATTGAATCGAAAAAATTCGAATAGAAAAGAAACAAATTGAATCGAATCAAAAAAATCAAATCGAATAGAAAATAATCAAATCGAAACGAAAATAATCAATTGAAATGAAAATAATCGAATCGAAACCAAAATATTCAAATCCACATGAAAATAATTGATCGAATCGAAAATAATCAAGTCGAATAGAAAATAATCGAATCGAAATGAAAATAATCAATCGAAACGAAAATCGAATCAAATTAAAAATAATCAAATCGAAACGAATATAATCTAATTGAATAGAAAATAATCAAATCGAAACGAAAATAACCGAATTGAAATTAAAATAATTGAATCGAAACGAAAATAAATAATCAAAACGACAATGATCGAATTGAAACGAAAAAAAATCAAATTGAAACACAAAAATAATCGAATCGAAAAGAAAAAAATCCAATCGAATAGCATCGAATCGAAAAAATCGATTCGAATTGAATCGAAAATATCGAATCGAAACGAAAATAAATGAATCAAAACAATAATGATTGAATCGAAACGAAAATAAATGAATCGAAACGAAAAAATCATGTAGAAGCGAAAAAAATCAAATCAAAAATAATCAAATCGAAAATAATCAAATAGAAATGAAAATAATCGAATCGAGATGAGAAAAGTCAAATCGAAATGAAAATAATCGAAACGAAAATAATCGAATCGAAAAGAAAATAAACGGATCGAATCGAAAAAATTCGAATTGAAAAGAAACGAATTGAATCGACATGAAAATAATCGAATCGGATAGAAAATAATCGAATCGAAACGTAAAAATTCGAATCGAAAAGAAACGAATTAAATCGACATGAAAATAATCAAATCGAATAGAAAATAATCGAATCGAAACAAAAATAATGAATCGAAACGAGAAAAATCGAATTGAAAAGAAAATAATCGAATCGAATCGAAAAAATTCGAATACAAAAGAAACAAATTGAATCGACATGAAAATAATCGAATCGAATAGAAAATAATCGAATCAAAACGAAAATAATCAATCGATACAAAAATAATCGAATTGAAACCAAAATAATCAAATCCACATGAAAATAATCGAATCGAATCAAAAATAATCAAATCGAAACTAAAATAATCAAATCGAATCGAAAATAATCAAATTGAATAGGAAATAATCGAATCGAAATGAAAAAAATCAAGTAGAAGCGAAAATAATCGAGTTGAAACCAAAGTAATTAAATCGACATGAAAATAATCGAATCGAAATAATAAAATAGAAACGAAAATAATCGAGTCGCAACCAAAATAATCGAATCGACATGAAAATAATCGAATCGAAACGAAAATAATCGGATGGAATAAAAAGAATAGAATCTAAACAAAAATAATCAAATCGAAATAAAAAAAAGGAATCGAATCGAATCTAAGAAAATCAAATCTCATCGAATCAATAGAAACCGAATGGAATGGAATCGAATCGAATCGAAAAAAATCGAATCGAAATGAAAATAATCGAATCGAAATGAAGATAATCGAGTTGAATAAAAACATAATCGAAACGAAAATAATCGAATCGAAACAAAAAATCGCATCAAAACGAAAATAATCGAAACCAAAATAATCACACAACATGAAAATAATCGAATTGAATCGAAAATAATCACATCGAAACGAAAATAATCAGATAGAATCAAAAGTAATCAAATTGAAACCAAAATAATCGAATCAAATCAACAATAATCGAGTCGAATCGAAAATAATCGAATCGAAATGAAAATAATCGAATCGAATCGAAAATAATTGAATCGAAATGTAAATAATCAAATCGAAGTGAAAATAAACGAATCGATTTAAAAATTCGAATTGAAACGAAAATAATCGAATCGAATCAAAAACAATCGAGTTGAAACGAAAATAATTGAGTTGAAACAAAAATAATCCAATCGAAATGAAAATCGAATCAAAACGAAAATAATCGAATGGAATAAAAAGAATACAGTCAAAAGAAAAATAATCAAATCGAAATGAAAAAAAATGGAATGGAATCGAATCGAATTGAAGAAAATCAAATCGCATCGAATTGATAAATATCGAATGGAATGGAATTGAATCGAAACGAAAATAATCGAATCAAAACGAAGATAATCGAATCGAATAAAAACATAATCGAAACGAAAATAATCAATCGAAATGAAAATCAAATCGAAGCCAAAATAATCAAATCCACATGAAAAAAATCAAATCGAATCGAAAATAATCAAATCGAAACTAAAATCATATCGACATGAAAAAAATCAAATCGAATTGAAAATAATCAAATCGAAACTAAAATCAAATTGACATGAAAAAAATCAAATCGAATCAAAAATAATCAAATCGAAACAAAAATAATCAAATTGAATCAAAAATAATCAAATCGAATCGAAAATAATCAATCGAAACGAAAATAATAGAAACGAAACCAAAATAATCAAATCGACATGAAAATAATGGAATCGAATCGAAAGTAATCAAATAGTAACTAAAATAATCGAATAGAATAGAAAATGATGAAATCGAAACGAAAATAATCAATCGAAATGAAAATCAAATCGAAAACAAAATAATCAAATCGACATGAAAAAAATCAAATCGAATAGAAAATAATCGAATCAAAACAAAAATAATGAATCAAAACGAGAAAAATCGAATCGAAAAGAAAATAATCGGATCGAATCGAAAAAATTCGAATTGAAAAGAAACGAATTGAATCGACATGAAAATAATCGAATCGAATAGAAAATAATCGAATTGAAACGAAAATAATCAAATAGAAATGAAAATAATCGAATCGAAAAGAAACAAATTGAATTGAATCGACAAAAATCAAATCGAATTGAAAATAATCAAATCGAAATGAGAAAAATCGAATCGAATCAAAAATAATTGAATCGAATCTAAAATAAACAAATCTAACTGAAAATAATCAAATCGAATCGAAAAAATTCGAATAGAAAAGAAACGAATTGAATCGACATGAAAATAATCGAATCGAATAGAAAATAATCAAATCGAAACGAAGATAATCAATCGATACAAAAATAATCGAATCGAAACCAAAATAATCAAATCCACATGAAAATAATCGAATCGAATCGAAAATAATCGAATCGAAACTAAAATATCGAATCGAATCGAAAATAATCAAATTGAATAGGAAATAATCGAATCGAAATGAAAAAAATCAAGTAGAAGCGAAAATAATCGAGTTGAAACCAAAATAATTAAATCGACATGAAAATAATCGAATCGAAATAATAAAATAGAAACGAAAATAATCGAATCAAATCGATAATAACCGAATCGAAATGAAAATTATCGAGTCGCAACCAAAATAATCGAATCGACATGAAAATAATCGAATCGAAATGAAAATAATCGAATGGAATAAAAAGAATAGAATCTAAACAAAAATAATCAAATCGAAATGAAAAAAATGGAATCGAATCGAATCGAATCTAAGAAAATCAAATCACATCGAATCGATAGAAATCGAATGGAATGGAATCAAATCGAATCGAAAAAAATCGAATCGAAACGAAAATAATCGAATCGAAATGAAGATAATCGAATCGAATCGAAAATAATTGAATCGAAACGTAAATAATCAAATCGAAGTGAAAATAAACGAATCGATTTAAAAATTCGAATTGAAACGAAAATAATCGAATCGAATCAAAAACAATCGAGTTGAAACGAAAATAATTGAGTTGAAACAAAAATAATCCAATCGAAATGAAAATCGAATCAAAACGAAAATAATCGAATGGAATAAAAAGAATACAGTCAAAAGAAAAATAATCAAATCGAAATGAAAAAAATGGAATGGAATCGAATCGAATTGAAGAAAATCAAATCGCATCGAATCGATAAATATCGAATGGAATGGAATTGAATCGAAACGAAAATAATCGAATCAAAACGAAGATAACCGAATCGAATAAAAACATAATCGAAACGAAAATAAGCGAATCGAAACGAAAAAAATCGCATCAAAACGAAAATAATCGAATCGAAACCAAAATAATCAATCAAAATGAAAATAATCGAATCGAATCGAAAATAATCACATCAAAACGAAAATAAACGAATCGAATCAAAAAATTCTAATCGAAAAGAAACGAATTGAATCGAATCGAAAAAAATCAAATCGAATAGAAAATAATCGAATTGAAATGAAAAAAATCAAGTAGAAGCGAAAATAATCTAATCGAAACCAAAATAATTAAATGGAAATGAAAATAACCGAATCGAATCGAAAATAATCAAATCGAATCGAAAATAATCAAATCGAATCGGAAATAATGGAATCGAAACCAAAATAATCAAATCGATATGAAAATAATCGAATCGAAAATAATCAAATCGAAACCAAAATAATCGAATCGAAATGAAAAAAATCAAGTAGAAGCGAAAATAATTAAATCGAATCGAAAATAATCTAATCGAAATAAAAATAATCAAATCGAAACGAAAATAATCAAATAGAAACGAAAATAATTGAATCAAAAAGAAGCGAATTGAATTGAATCGAAAAAAATCAAATCGAATCGAAAATAATCAAATCGAAATGAGAAAAATCAAATCGAATCAAAAATAATTGAATCGAATCTAAAACAAATCTAACTGAAAATAATCAAATTGAATCGAAAAAATTCGAATAGAAAAGAAACGAATTGAATCGAATCAAAAAAATCAAATCGAATAGAAAATAATCAAATTGAAACGAAAATAATCAATTGAAATGAAAATAATCGAATCGAAACCAAAATATTCAAATCCACATGAAAATAATTGATCGAATCGAAAATAATCAAGTCGAATAGAAAATAATCGAATCGAAATGAAAATAATCAATCGAAACGAAAATCGAATCAAATTAAAAATAATCAAATCGAAACGAATATAATCTAATTGAATAGAAAATAATCAAATCGAAACGAAAATAACCGAATCGAAATTAAAATAATTGAATCGAAACGAAAATAAATAATCAAAACGACAATGATCGAATTGAAACGAAAAAAAATCAAATTGAAACACAAAAATAATCGAATCGAAAAGAAAAAAATCCAATCGAATAGCATCGAATCGAAAAAATCGATTCGAATTGAATCGAAAATATCGAATCGAAACGAAAATAAATGAATCAAAACAATAATGATTGAATCGAAACGAAAATAAATGAATCGAAACGAAAAAATCATGTAGAAGCGAAAAAATCAAATCAAAAATAATCAAATCGAAAATAATCAAATAGAAATGAAAATAATCGAATCGAGATGAGAAAAGTCAAATCGAAATGAAAATAATCGAATCGAAACGAAAATAATCGAATCGAAAAGAAAATAAACGGATCGAATCGAAAAAATTCGAATTGAAAAGAAACGAATTGAATCGACATGAAAATAATCGAATCGGATAGAAAATAATCGAATCGAAACGTAAAAATTCGAATCGAAAAGAAACGAATTAAATCGACATGAAAATAATCAAATCGAATAGAAAATAATCGAATCGAAACAAAAATAATGAATCGAAACGAGAAAAATCGAATTGAAAAGAAAATAATCGAATCGAATCGAAAAATTCGAATACAAAAGAAACAAATTGAATCGACATGAAAATAATCGAATCGAATAGAAAATAATCGAATCAAAACGAAAATAATCAATCGATACAAAAATAATCGAATTGAAACCAAAATAATCAAATCCACATGAAAATAATCGAATCGAATCAAAAATAATCAAATCGAAACTAAAATAATCAAATCGAATCGAAAATAATCAAATTGAATAGGAAATAATCGAATCGAAATGAAAAAAATCAAGTAGAAGCGAAAATAATCGAGTTGAAACCAAAATAATTAAATCGACATGAAAATAATCGAATCGAAATAATAAAATAGAAACGAAAATAATCGAGTCGCAACCAAAATAATCGAATCGACATGAAAATAATCGAATCGAAACGAAAATAATCGGATGGAATAAAAAGAATAGAATCTAAACAAAAATAATCAAATCGAAATAAAAAAAAGGAATCGAATCGAATCTAAGAAAATCAAATCTCATCGAATCAATAGAAACCGAATGGAATGGAATCGAATCGAATCGAAAAAAATCGAATCGAAATGAAAATAATCGAATCGAAATGAAGATAATCGAGTTGAATAAAAACATAATCGAAACGAAAATAATCGAATCGAAACAAAAAATCGCATCAAAACGAAAATAATCGAAACCAAAATAATCACACAACATGAAAATAATCGAATTGAATCGAAAATAATCACATCGAAACGAAAATAATCAGATAGAATCAAAAGTAATCAAATTGAAACCAAAATAATCGAATCAAATCAACAATAATCGAGTCGAATCGAAAATAATCGAATCGAAATGAAAATAATCGAATCGAATCGAAAATAATTGAATCGAAACGTAAATAATCAAATCGAAGTGAAAATAAACGAATCGATTTAAAAATTCGAATTGAAACGAAAATAATCGAATCGAATCAAAAACAATCGAGTTGAAACGAAAATAATTGAGTTGAAACAAAAATAATCCAATCGAAATGAAAATCGAATCAAAACGAAAATAATCGAATGGAATAAAAAGAATACAGTCAAAAGAAAAATAATCAAATCGAAATGAAAAAAAATGGAATGGAATCGAATCGAATTGAAGAAAATCAAATCGCATCGAATTGATAAATATCGAATGGAATGGAATTGAATCGAAACGAAAATAATCGAATCAAAACGAAGATAATCGAATCGAATAAAAACATAATCGAAACGAAAATAATCAATCGAAATGAAAATCAAATCGAAGCCAAAATAATCAAATCCACATGAAAAAAATCAAATCGAATCGAAAATAATCAAATCGAAACTAAAATCATATCGACATGAAAAAAATCAAATCGAATTGAAAATAATCAAATCGAAACTAAAATCAAATTGACATGAAAAAAATCAAATCGAATCAAAAATAATCAAATCGAAACAAAAATAATCAAATTGAATCAAAAATAATCAAATCGAATCGAAAATAATCAATCAAAACGAAAATAATAGAAACGTGATTATTTTCGATTCGATTCGATTATTTTCATTTTGATTGATTATTTTGGTTTCGATTCGATTATTTTCGTTTTAATGCGATTTTTTTCGTTTCGATTCGCTTATTTTCGTTTCGATTATGTTTTTATTCGATTCGATTATCTTCGTTTTGATTCGATTATTTTCGTTTCGATTCAATTCCATTCCATTCGATATTTATCGATTCGATGCGATTTGATTTTCTTCAATTCGATTCGATTCCATTCCATTTTTTTCATTTCGATTTGATTATTTTTCTTTTGACTGTATTCTTTTTATTCCATTCGATTATTTTCGTTTTGATTCGATTTTCATTTCGATTGGATTATTTTTGTTTCAACTCAATTATTTTCGTTTCAACTCGATTGTTTTTGATTCGATTCGATTATTTTCGTTTCAATTCGAATTTTTAAATCGATTCGTTTATTTTCACTTCGATTTGATTATTTACGTTTCGATTCAATTATTTTCGATTCGATTCGATTATCTTCATTTCGATTCGATTATTTTCGTTTCGATTCGATTTTTTTCGATTCGATTTGATTCCATTCCATTCGATTTCTATCGATTCGATGTGATTTGATTTTCTTAGATTCGATTCGATTCGATTCCATTTTTTTCATTTCGATTTGATTATTTTTGTTTAGATTCTATTCTTTTTATTCCATTCGATTATTTTCATTTCGATTCGATTATTTTCATGTCGATTCGATTATTTTGGTTGCGACTCGATAATTTTCATTTCGATTCGGTTATTATCGATTTGATTCGATTATTTTCGTTTCTATTTTATTATTTCGATTCGATTATTTTCATGTCGATTTAATTATTTTGGTTTCAACTCGATTATTTTCGCTTCTACTTGATTTTTTTCATTTCGATTCGATTATTTCCTATTCAATTTGATTATTTTCGATTCGATTCGATTATTTTAGTTTCGATTCGATTATTTTCGATTCGATTCGATTATTTTCATGTGGATTTGATTATTTTGGTTTCGATTCGATTATTTTTGTATCGATTGATTATCTTCGTTTCGATTTGATTATTTTCTATTCGATTCGATTATTTTCATGTCGATTCAATTCGTTTCTTTTCTATTCGAATTTTTTCGATTCGATTTGATTATTTTCAGTTAGATTTGTTTATTTTAGATTCGATTCAATTATTTTTGATTCGATTCGATTTTTCTCATTTCGATTTGATTATTTTCAATTCGATTTGATTTTTGTCGATTCAATTCAATTTGTTTCTTTTCGATTCGATTATTTTCATTTCTATTTGATTATTTTCGTTTCAATTCGATTATTTTCTATTCGATTCGATTATTTTCATGTCGATTCAATTCGTTTCTTTTCAATTCGAATTTTTTTGATTCGATCCGATTATTTTCTTTTCGATTCGATTTTTCTCGTTTTGATTCATTATTTTTGTTTTGATTCGATTATTTTCTATTCGATTTGATTTTTTTCATGTCGATTTGATTATTTTGTTTTCGATTTGATTTTCATTTCGATTGATTATTTTCGTTTCGATTTCATCATTTTCTATTCTATTCGATTATTTTAGTTACTATTTGATTACTTTCGATTCGATTCCATTATTTTCATGTCGATTTGATTATTTTGGTTTCGTTTCTATTATTTTCGTTTCGATTGATTATTTTCGATTCGATTTGATTATTTTTGATTCAATTTGATTATTTTTGTTTCGATTTGATTATTTTTGATTCGATTTGATTTTTTTCATGTCAATTTGATTTTAGTTTCGATTTGATTATTTTCAATTCGATTTGATTTTTTTCATGTCGATATGATTTTAGTTTCGATTTGATTATTTTCGATTCGATTTGATTTTTTTCATGTGGATTTGATTATTTTGGCTTCGATTTGATTTTCATTTCGATTGATTATTTTCGTTTCGATTATGTTTTTATTCGATTCGATTATCTTCGTTTTGATTCGATTATTTTCGTTTCGATTCAATTCCATTCCATTCGATATTTATCAATTCGATGCGATTTGATTTTCTTCAATTCGATTCGATTCCATTCCATTTTTTTTCATTTCGATTTGATTATTTTTCTTTTGACTGTATTCTTTTTATTCCATTCGATTATTTTCGTTTTGATTCGATTTTCATTTCGATTGGATTATTTTTGTTTCAACTCAATTATTTTCGTTTCAACTCGATTGTTTTTGATTCGATTCGATTATTTTCGTTTCAATTCGAATTTTTAAATCGATTCGTTTATTTTCACTTCGATTTGATTATTTACATTTCGATTCAATTATTTTCGATTCGATTCGATTATTTTCATTTCGATTCGATTATTTTCGATTCGACTCGATTATTGTTGATTTGATTCGATTATTTTGGTTTCAATTTGATTACTTTTGATTCTATCTGATTATTTTCGTTTCGATGTGATTATTTTCGATTCAATTCGATTATTTTCATGTTGTGTGATTATTTTGGTTTCGATTATTTTCGTTTTGATGCGATTTTTTGTTTCGATTCAATTATTTTCGTTTCGATTATGTTTTTATTCAACTCGATTATCTTCATTTCGATTCGATTATTTTCATTTCGATTCGATTTTTTTCGATTCGATTCGATTCCATTCCATTCGGTTTCTATTGATTCGATGAGATTTGATTTTCTTAGATTCGATTCGATTCCTTTTTTTTATTTCGATTTGATTATTTTTGTTTAGATTCTATTCTTTTTATTCCATCCGATTATTTTCGTTTCGATTCGATTATTTTCATGTCGATTCGATTATTTTGGTTGCGACTCGATTATTTTCGTTTCTATTTTATTATTTCGATTCGATTATTTTCATGTCGATTTAATTATTTTGGTTTCAACTCGATTATTTTCGCTTCTACTTGATTTTTTTCATTTCGATTCGATTATTTCCTATTCAATTTGATTATTTTCGATTCGATTTGATTATTTTAGTTTCGATTTATTTTTGATTCGATTCGATTATTTTCATGTGGATTTGATTATTTTGGTTTCAATTCGATTATTTTTGTATCGATTGATTATTTTCGTTTTGATTCGATTATTTTCTATTCGATTCGATTATTTTCATGTCGATTCAATTTGTTTCTTTTGTATTCGAATTTTTTCGATTCGATTCGATTATTTTCTTTTCAATTCGATTTTTCTCGTTTCGATTCATTATTTTTGTTTCGATTCGATTATTTTCTATTCGATTTGATTATTTTCATGTCGATTTAATTCGTTTCTTTTCGATTCGAATTTTTACGTTTCGATTCGATTATTTTCTATCCGATTCGATTATTTTCATGTCGATTCAATTCGTTTCTTTTCAATTCGAATTTTTTCAATTCGATCCGTTTATTTTCTTTTCGATTCGATTATTTTCGTTTCGATTATTTTCATTTCGATTTGACTTTTCTCATCTCGATTCGATTATTTTCATTTCTATTTGATTATTTTCGATTTGATTATTTTTGATTTGATTTTTTCGCTTCTACATGATTTTTTCGTTTCGATTCATTTATTTTCGTTTCGATTCAATCATTATTGTTTTGATTCATTTATTTTCGTTTCGATTCGATATTTTCGATTCAATTCGAATCGATTTTTTCGATTCGATGCTATTCGATTGGATTTTTTTCTTTTCGATTCGATTATTTTTGTGTTTCAATTTGATTTTTTTTCGTTTCAATTCGATCATTGTCGTTTTGATTATTTATTTTCGTTTCGATTCAATTATTTTAATTTCGATTCGGTTATTTTCGTTTTGATTTGATTATTTTCTATTCAATTAGATTATATTCGTTTCGATTTGATTATTTTTAATTTGATTCGATTTTCGTTTCGATTGATTATTTTCATTTCGATTCGATTATTTTCTATTCGACTTGATTATTTTCGATTCGATCAATTATTTTCATGTGGATTTGAATATTTTGGTTTCGATTCGATTATTTTCATTTCAATTGATTATTTTCGTTTCGATTTGATTATTTTCTATTCGATTTGATTTTTTTGATTCGATTCAATTCGTTTCTTTTCTATTCGAATTTTTTCGATTCAATTTGATTATTTTCAGTTAGATTTGTTTTAGATTCGATTCAATTATTTTTGATTCGATTTGATTTTTCTCATTTCGATTTGATTATTTTCGATTCGATTTGATTTTTTTCGATTCAATTCAATTCGCTTCTTTTTGATTCAATTATTTTCGTTTCTATTTGATTATTTTCGTTTCGATTTGATTATTTTTATTTCGATTAGATTATTTTCGATTCGATTTAATTATTTTCGCTTCTACTTGATTTTTTTCATTTCGATTCGATTATTTTGGTTTCGATTTGATTATTTTCGATTCGATTATTTTCATATCGATTTGATTATTTTGGTTTCGATTCCATTATTTCCGATTCGATTTGATTATTTTCGATTCGATTTGATTATTTTCGATTCGATTCGGTTATTTTCATTTCCATTTAATTATTTTGGTTTCGATTAGATTATTTTCGCTTCTACTTGATTTTTTTCATTTCAATTCGATTATTTTCTATTCGATTTGATTTTTTTCGATTCGATTCAATTCGTTTCTTTTCGATTCGAATTTTTTGATTCGATTCGTTTATTTTCGTTTTGATGTGATTATTTTCGACTCGATTCGATTATTTTCATTTTGATTGATTATTTTGGTTTCGATTCGATTATTTTCGTTTTGATGCGATTTTTTTCGTTTCGATTCGCTTATTTTCGTTTCGATTATGTTTTTATTCGATTCGGTTATCTTCGTTTTGATTCGATTATTTTCGTTTCGATTCAATTCCATTCCATTCGATATTTATCGATTCGATGCGATTTGATTTTCTTCAATTCGATTCGATTCCATTCCATTTTTTTCATTTCGATTTGATTATTTTTCTTTTGACTGTATTCTTTTTATTCCATTCGATTATTTTCGTTTTGATTCGATTTTCATTTCGATTGGATTATTTTTGTTTCAACTCAATTATTTTCGTTTCAACTCGATTGTTTTTGATTCGATTCGATTATTTTCGTTTCAATTCGAATTTTTAAATCGATTCGTTTATTTTCACTTCGATTTGATTATTTACGTTTCGATTCAATTATTTTCGATTCGATTCGATTATCTTCATTTCGATTCGATTATTTTCGTTTCGATTCGATTTTTTTCGATTCGATTTGATTCCATTCCATTCGATTTCTATCGATTCGATGTGATTTGATTTTCTTAGATTCGATTCGATTCGATTCCATTTTTTTCATTTCGATTTGATTATTTTTGTTTAGATTCTATTCTTTTTATTCCATTCGATTATTTTCATTTCGATTCGATTATTTTCATGTCGATTCGATTATTTTGGTTGCGACTCGATAATTTTCATTTCGATTCGGTTATTATCGATTTGATTCGATTATTTTCGTTTCTATTTTATTATTTCGATTCGATTATTTTCATGTCGATTTAATTATTTTGGTTTCAACTCGATTATTTTCGCTTCTACTTGATTTTTTTCATTTCGATTCGATTATTTCCTATTCAATTTGATTATTTTCGATTCGATTATTTTAGTTTCGATTCGATTATTTTCGATTCGATTCGATTATTTTCATGTGGATTTGATTATTTTGGTTTCGATTCGATTATTTTTGTATCGATTGATTATCTTCGTTTCGATTTGATTATTTTCTATTCGATTCGATTATTTTCATGTCGATTCAATTCGTTTCTTTTCTATTCGAATTTTTTCGATTCGATTTGATTATTTCCAGTTAGATTTGTTTATTTTAGATTCGATTCAATTATTTTTGATTCGATTCGATTTTTCTCATTTCGATTTGATTATTTTCAATTCGATTTGATTTTTGTCGATTCAATTCAATTTGTTTCTTTTCGATTCGATTATTTTCATTTCTATTTGATTATTTTCGTTTCAATTCGATTATTTTCTATTCGATTCGATTATTTTCATGTCGATTCAATTCGTTTCTTTTCAATTCGAATTTTTTCGATTCGATCCGATTATTTTCTTTTCGATTCGATTTTTCTCGTTTTGATTCATTATTTTTGTTTTGATTCGATTATTTTCTATTCGATTTGATTTTTTTCATGTCGATTTGATTATTTTGTTTTCGATTTGATTTTCATTTCGATTGATTATTTTCGTTTCGATTTCATCATTTTCTATTCTATTCGATTATTTTAGTTACTATTTGATTACTTTCGATTCGATTCCATTATTTTCATGTCGATTTGATTATTTTGGTTTCGTTTCTATTATTTTCGTTTCGATTGATTATTTTCGATTCGATTTGATTATTTTTGATTCAATTTGATTATTTTTGTTTCGATTTGATTATTTTTGATTCGATTTGATTTTTTTCATGTCAATTTGATTTTAGTTTCGATTTGATTATTTTCAATTCGATTTGATTTTTTTCATGTCGATATGATTTTAGTTTCGATTTGATTATTTTCGATTCGATTTGATTTTTTTCATGTGGATTTGATTATTTTGGCTTCGATTTGATTTTCATTTCGATTGATTATTTTCGTTTCGATTATGTTTTTATTCGATTCGATTATCTTCGTTTTGATTCGATTATTTTCGTTTCGATTCAATTCCATTCCATTCGATATTTATCAATTCGATGCGATTTGATTTTCTTCAATTCGATTCGATTCCATTCCATTTTTTTTCATTTCGATTTGATTATTTTTCTTTTGACTGTATTCTTTTTATTCCATTCGATTATTTTCGTTTTGATTCGATTTTCATTTCGATTGGATTATTTTTGTTTCAACTCAATTATTTTCGTTTCAACTCGATTGTTTTTGATTCGATTCGATTATTTTCGTTTCAATTCGAATTTTTAAATCGATTCGTTTATTTTCACTTCGATTTGATTATTTACGTTTCGATTCAATTATTTTCGATTCGATTCGATTATTTTCATTTCGATTCGATTATTTTCGATTCGACTCGATTATTGTTGATTTGATTCGATTATTTTGGTTTCAATTTGATTACTTTTGATTCTATCTGATTATTTTCGTTTCGATGTGATTATTTTCGATTCAATTCGATTATTTTCATGTTGTGTGATTATTTTGGTTTCGATTATTTTCGTTTTGATGCGATTTTTTGTTTCGATTCGATTATTTTCGTTTCGATTATGTTTTTATTCAACTCGATTATCTTCATTTCGATTCGATTATTTTCATTTCGATTCGATTTTTTTCGATTCGATTCGATTCCATTCCATTCGGTTTCTATTGATTCGATGAGATTTGATTTTCTTAGATTCGATTCGATTCCTTTTTTTTATTTCGATTTGATTATTTTTGTTTAGATTCTATTCTTTTTATTCCATCCGATTATTTTCGTTTCGATTCGATTATTTTCATGTCGATTCGATTATTTTGGTTGCGACTCGATTATTTTCGTTTCTATTTTATTATTTCGATTCGATTATTTTCATGTCGATTTAATTATTTTGGTTTCAACTCGATTATTTTCGCTTCTACTTGATTTTTTTCATTTCGATTCGATTATTTCCTATTCAATTTGATTATTTTCGATTCGATTTGATTATTTTAGTTTCGATTTGATTATTTTTGATTCGATTCGATTATTTTCATGTGGATTTGATTATTTTGGTTTCAATTCGATTATTTTTGTATCGATTGATTATTTTCGTTTTGATTCGATTATTTTCTATTCGATTCGATTATTTTCATGTCGATTCAATTTGTTTCTTTTGTATTCGAATTTTTTCGATTCGATTCGATTATTTTCTTTTCAATTCGGTTTTTCTCGTTTCGATTCATTATTTTTGTTTCGATTCGATTATTTTCTATTCGATTTGATTATTTTCATGTCGATTTAATTCGTTTCTTTTCGATTCGAATTTTTACGTTTCGATTCGATTATTTTCTATCCGATTCGATTATTTTCATGTCGATTCAATTCGTTTCTTTTCAATTCGAATTTTTTCGATTCGATCCGTTTATTTTCTTTTCGATTCGATTATTTTCGTTTCGATTCGATTATTTTCATTTCGATTTGACTTTTCTCATCTCGATTCGATTATTTTCATTTCTATTTGATTATTTTCGATTTGATTATTTTTGATTTGATTTTTTCGCTTCTACATGATTTTTTCGTTTCGATTCATTTATTTTCGTTTCGATTCAATCATTATTGTTTTGATTCATTTATTTTCGTTTCGATTCGATATTTTCGATTCAATTCGAATCGATTTTTTCGATTCGATGCTATTCGATTGGATTTTTTTCTTTTCGATTCGATTATTTTTGTGTTTCAATTTGATTTTTTTTCGTTTCAATTCGATCATTGTCGTTTTGATTATTTATTTTCGTTTCGATTCAATTATTTTAATTTCGATTCGGTTATTTTCGTTTCGATTTGATTATTTTCTATTCAATTAGATTATATTCGTTTCGATTTGATTATTTTTAATTTGATTCGATTTTCGTTTCGATTGATTATTTTCATTTCGATTCGATTATTTTCTATTCGACTTGATTATTTTCGATTCGATCAATTATTTTCATGTGGATTTGAATATTTTGGTTTCGATTCGATTATTTTCATTTCAATTGATTATTTTCGTTTCGATTTGATTATTTTCTATTCGATTTGATTTTTTTGATTCGATTCAATTCGTTTCTTTTCTATTCGAATTTTTTCGATTCAATTTGATTATTTTCAGTTAGATTTGTTTTAGATTCGATTCAATTATTTTTGATTCGATTTGATTTTTCTCATTTCGATTTGATTATTTTCGATTCGATTTGATTTTTTTCGATTCAATTCAATTCGCTTCTTTTTGATTCAATTATTTTCGTTTCTATTTGATTATTTTCGTTTCGATTTGATTATTTTTATTTCGATTAGATTATTTTCGATTCGATTTAATTATTTTCGCTTCTACTTGATTTTTTTCATTTCGATTCGATTATTTTGGTTTCGATTTGATTATTTTCGATTCGATTATTTTCATATCGATTTGATTATTTTGGTTTCGATTCCATTATTTCCGATTCGATTTGATTATTTTCGATTCGATTTGATTATTTTCGATTCGATTCGGTTATTTTCATTTCCATTTAATTATTTTGGTTTCGATTAGATTATTTTCGCTTCTACTTGATTTTTTTCATTTCAATTCGATTATTTTCTATTCGATTTGATTTTTTTCGATTCGATTCAATTCGTTTCTTTTCGATTCGAATTTTTTGATTCGATTCGTTTATTTTCGTTTTGATGTGATTATTTTCGACTCGATTCGATTATTTTCATTTTGATTGATTATTTTGGTTTCGATTCGATTATTTTCGTTTTGATGCGATTTTTTTCGTTTCGATTCGCTTATTTTCGTTTCGATTATGTTTTTATTCGATTCGGTTATCTTCGTTTTGATTCGATTATTTTCGTTTCGATTCAATTCCATTCCATTCGATATTTATCGATTCGATGCGATTTGATTTTCTTCAATTCGATTCGATTCCATTCCATTTTTTTCATTTCGATTTGATTATTTTTCTTTTGACTGTATTCTTTTTATTCCATTCGATTATTTTCGTTTTGATTCGATTTTCATTTCGATTGGATTATTTTTGTTTCAACTCAATTATTTTCGTTTCAACTCGATTGTTTTTGATTCGATTCGATTATTTTCGTTTCAATTCGAATTTTTAAATCGATTCGTTTATTTTCACTTCGATTTGATTATTTACGTTTCGATTCAATTATTTTCGATTCGATTCGATTATCTTCATTTCGATTCGATTATTTTCGTTTCGATTCGATTTTTTTCGATTCGATTTGATTCCATTCCATTCGATTTCTATCGATTCGATGTGATTTGATTTTCTTAGATTCGATTCGATTCGATTCCATTTTTTTCATTTCGATTTGATTATTTTTGTTTAGATTCTATTCTTTTTATTCCATTCGATTATTTTCATTTCGATTCGATTATTTTCATGTCGATTCGATTATTTTGGTTGCGACTCGATAATTTTCATTTCGATTCGGTTATTATCGATTTGATTCGATTATTTTCGTTTCTATTTTATTATTTCGATTCGATTATTTTCATGTCGATTTAATTATTTTGGTTTCAACTCGATTATTTTCGCTTCTACTTGATTTTTTTCATTTCGATTCGATTATTTCCTATTCAATTTGATTATTTTCGATTCGATTATTTTAGTTTCGATTCGATTATTTTCGATTCGATTCGATTATTTTCATGTGGATTTGATTATTTTGGTTTCGATTCGATTATTTTTGTATCGATTGATTATCTTCGTTTCGATTTGATTATTTTCTATTCGATTCGATTATTTTCATGTCGATTCAATTCGTTTCTTTTCTATTCGAATTTTTTCGATTCGATTTGATTATTTCCAGTTAGATTTGTTTATTTTAGATTCGATTCAATTATTTTTGATTCGATTCGATTTTTCTCATTTCGATTTGATTATTTTCAATTCGATTTGATTTTTGTCGATTCAATTCAATTTGTTTCTTTTCGATTCGATTATTTTCATTTCTATTTGATTATTTTCGTTTCAATTCGATTATTTTCTATTCGATTCGATTATTTTCATGTCGATTCAATTCGTTTCTTTTCAATTCGAATTTTTTCGATTCGATCCGATTATTTTCTTTTCGATTCGATTTTTCTCGTTTTGATTCATTATTTTTGTTTTGATTCGATTATTTTCTATTCGATTTGATTTTTTTCATGTCGATTTGATTATTTTGTTTTCGATTTGATTTTCATTTCGATTGATTATTTTCGTTTCGATTTCATCATTTTCTATTCTATTCGATTATTTTAGTTACTATTTGATTACTTTCGATTCGATTCCATTATTTTCATGTCGATTTGATTATTTTGGTTTCGTTTCTATTATTTTCGTTTCGATTGATTATTTTCGATTCGATTTGATTATTTTTGATTCAATTTGATTATTTTTGTTTCGATTTGATTATTTTTGATTCGATTTGATTTTTTTCATGTCAATTTGATTTTAGTTTCGATTTGATTATTTTCAATTCGATTTGATTTTTTTCATGTCGATATGATTTTAGTTTCGATTTGATTATTTTCGATTCGATTTGATTTTTTTCATGTGGATTTGATTATTTTGGCTTCGATTTGATTTTCATTTCGATTGATTATTTTCGTTTCGATTATGTTTTTATTCGATTCGATTATCTTCGTTTTGATTCGATTATTTTCGTTTCGATTCAATTCCATTCCATTCGATATTTATCAATTCGATGCGATTTGATTTTCTTCAATTCGATTCGATTCCATTCCATTTTTTTTCATTTCGATTTGATTATTTTTCTTTTGACTGTATTCTTTTTATTCCATTCGATTATTTTCGTTTTGATTCGATTTTCATTTCGATTGGATTATTTTTGTTTCAACTCAATTATTTTCGTTTCAACTCGATTGTTTTTGATTCGATTCGATTATTTTCGTTTCAATTCGAATTTTTAAATCGATTCGTTTATTTTCACTTCGATTTGATTATTTACATTTCGATTCGATTATTTTCATTTCGATTCGATTATTTTCGATTCGACTCGATTATTGTTGATTTGATTCGATTATTTTGGTTTCAATTTGATTACTTTTGATTCTATCTGATTATTTTCGTTTCGATGTGATTATTTTCGATTCAATTCGATTATTTTCATGTTGTGTGATTATTTTGGTTTCGATTATTTTCGTTTTGATGCGATTTTTTGTTTCGATTCGATTATTTTCGTTTCGATTATGTTTTTATTCAACTCGATTATCTTCATTTCGATTCGATTATTTTCATTTCGATTCGATTTTTTTCGATTCGATTCGATTCCATTCCATTCGGTTTCTATTGATTCGATGAGATTTGATTTTCTTAGATTCGATTCGATTCCTTTTTTTTATTTCGATTTGATTATTTTTGTTTAGATTCTATTCTTTTTATTCCATCCGATTATTTTCGTTTCGATTCGATTATTTTCATGTCGATTCGATTATTTTGGTTGCGACTCGATTATTTTCGTTTCTATTTTATTATTTCGATTCGATTATTTTCATGTCGATTTAATTATTTTGGTTTCAACTCGATTATTTTCGCTTCTACTTGATTTTTTTCATTTCGATTCGATTATTTCCTATTCAATTTGATTATTTTCGATTCGATTTGATTATTTTAGTTTCGATTTGATTATTTTTGATTCGATTCGATTATTTTCATGTGGATTTGATTATTTTGGTTTCAATTCGATTATTTTTGTATCGATTGATTATTTTCGTTTTGATTCGATTATTTTCTATTCGATTCGATTATTTTCATGTCGATTCAATTTGTTTCTTTTGTATTCGAATTTTTTCGATTCGATTCGATTATTTTCTTTTCAATTCGATTTTTCTCGTTTCGATTCATTATTTTTGTTTCGATTCGATTATTTTCTATTCGATTTGATTATTTTCATGTCGATTTAATTCGTTTCTTTTCGATTCGAATTTTTACGTTTCGATTCGATTATTTTCTATCCGATTCGATTATTTTCATGTCGATTCAATTCGTTTCTTTTCAATTCGAATTTTTTCGATTCGATCCGTTTATTTTCTTTTCGATTCGATTATTTTCGTTTCGATTCGATTATTTTCATTTCGATTTGACTTTTCTCATCTCGATTCGATTATTTTCATTTCTATTTGATTATTTTCGATTTGATTATTTTTGATTTGATTTTTTTCGCTTCTACATGATTTTTTCGTTTCGATTCATTTATTTTCGTTTCGATTCAATCATTATTGTTTTGATTCATTTATTTTCGTTTCGATTCGATATTTTCGATTCAATTCGAATCGATTTTTTCGATTCGATGCTATTCGATTGGATTTTTTTCTTTTCGATTCGATTATTTTTGTGTTTCAATTTGATTTTTTTTCGTTTCAATTCGATCATTGTCGTTTTGATTATTTATTTTCGTTTCGATTCAATTATTTTAATTTCGATTCGGTTATTTTCGTTTCGATTTGATTATTTTCTATTCAATTAGATTATATTCGTTTCGATTTGATTATTTTTAATTTGATTCGATTTTCGTTTCGATTGATTATTTTCATTTCGATTCGATTATTTTCTATTCGACTTGATTATTTTCGATTCGATCAATTATTTTCATGTGGATTTGAATATTTTGGTTTCGATTCGATTATTTTCATTTCAATTGATTATTTTCGTTTCGATTTGATTATTTTCTATTCGATTTGATTTTTTTGATTCGATTCAATTCGTTTCTTTTCTATTCGAATTTTTTCGATTCAATTTGATTATTTTCAGTTAGATTTGTTTTAGATTCGATTCAATTATTTTTGATTCGATTTGATTTTTCTCATTTCGATTTGATTATTTTCGATTCGATTTGATTTTTTTCGATTCAATTCAATTCGCTTCTTTTTGATTCAATTATTTTCGTTTCTATTTGATTATTTTCGTTTCGATTTGATTATTTTTATTTCGATTAGATTATTTTCGATTCGATTTAATTATTTTCGCTTCTACTTGATTTTTTTCATTTCGATTCGATTATTTTGGTTTCGATTTGATTATTTTCGATTCGATTATTTTCATATCGATTTGATTATTTTGGTTTCGATTCCATTATTTCCGATTCGATTTGATTATTTTCGATTCGATTTGATTATTTTCGATTCGATTCGGTTATTTTCATTTCCATTTAATTATTTTGGTTTCGATTAGATTATTTTCGCTTCTACTTGATTTTTTTCATTTCAATTCGATTATTTTCTATTCGATTTGATTTTTTTCGATTCGATTCAATTCGTTTCTTTTCGATTCGAATTTTTTGATTCGATTCGTTTATTTTCGTTTTGATGTGATTATTTTCGACTCGATTCGATTATTTTCATTTTGATTGATTATTTTGGTTTCGATTCGATTATTTTCGTTTTGATGCGATTTTTTTCGTTTCGATTCGCTTATTTTCGTTTCGATTATGTTTTTATTCGATTCGGTTATCTTCGTTTTGATTCGATTATTTTCGTTTCGATTCAATTCCATTCCATTCGATATTTATCGATTCGATGCGATTTGATTTTCTTCAATTCGATTCGATTCCATTCCATTTTTTTCATTTCGATTTGATTATTTTTCTTTTGACTGTATTCTTTTTATTCCATTCGATTATTTTCGTTTTGATTCGATTTTCATTTCGATTGGATTATTTTTGTTTCAACTCAATTATTTTCGTTTCAACTCGATTGTTTTTGATTCGATTCGATTATTTTCGTTTCAATTCGAATTTTTAAATCGATTCGTTTATTTTCACTTCGATTTGATTATTTACGTTTCGATTCAATTATTTTCGATTCGATTCGATTATCTTCATTTCGATTCGATTATTTTCGTTTCGATTCGATTTTTTTCGATTCGATTTGATTCCATTCCATTCGATTTCTATCGATTCGATGTGATTTGATTTTCTTAGATTCGATTCGATTCGATTCCATTTTTTTCATTTCGATTTGATTATTTTTGTTTAGATTCTATTCTTTTTATTCCATTCGATTATTTTCATTTCGATTCGATTATTTTCATGTCGATTCGATTATTTTGGTTGCGACTCGATAATTTTCATTTCGATTCGGTTATTATCGATTTGATTCGATTATTTTCGTTTCTATTTTATTATTTCGATTCGATTATTTTCATGTCGATTTAATTATTTTGGTTTCAACTCGATTATTTTCGCTTCTATTTGATTTTTTTCATTTCGATTCGATTATTTCCTATTCAATTTGATTATTTTCGATTCGATTCGATTATTTTAGTTTCGATTCGATTATTTTCGATTCGATTCGATTATTTTCATGTGGATTTGATTATTTTGGTTTCGATTCGATTATTTTTGTATCGATTGATTATCTTCGTTTCGATTTGATTATTTTCTATTCGATTCGATTATTTTCATGTCGATTCAATTCGTTTCTTTTCTATTCGAATTTTTTCGATTCGATTTGATTATTTTCAGTTAGATTTGTTTATTTTAGATTCGATTCAATTATTTTTGATTCGATTCGATTTTTCTCATTTCGATTTGATTATTTTCAATTCGATTTGATTTTTGTCGATTCAATTCAATTTGTTTCTTTTCGATTCGATTATTTTCATTTCTATTTGATTATTTTCGTTTCAATTCGATTATTTTCTATTCGATTCGATTATTTTCATGTCGATTCAATTCGTTTCTTTTCAATTCGAATTTTTTCGATTCGATCCGATTATTTTCTTTTCGATTCGATTTTTCTCGTTTTGATTCATTATTTTTGTTTTGATTCGATTATTTTCTATTCGATTTGATTTTTTTCATGTCGATTTGATTATTTTGTTTTCGATTTGATTTTCATTTCGATTGATTATTTTCGTTTCGATTTCATCATTTTCTATTCTATTCGATTATTTTAGTTACTATTTGATTACTTTCGATTCGATTCCATTATTTTCATGTCGATTTGATTATTTTGGTTTCGTTTCTATTATTTTCGTTTCGATTGATTATTTTCGATTCGATTTGATTATTTTTGATTCAATTTGATTATTTTTGTTTCGATTTGATTATTTTTGATTCGATTTGATTTTTTTCATGTCAATTTGATTTTAGTTTCGATTTGATTATTTTCAATTCGATTTGATTTTTTTCATGTCGATATGATTTTAGTTTCGATTTGATTATTTTCGATTCGATTTGATTTTTTTCATGTGGATTTGATTATTTTGGCTTCGATTTGATTTTCATTTCGATTGATTATTTTCGTTTCGATTATGTTTTTATTCGATTCGATTATCTTCGTTTTGATTCGATTATTTTCGTTTCGATTCAATTCCATTCCATTCGATATTTATCAATTCGATGCGATTTGATTTTCTTCAATTCGATTCGATTCCATTCCATTTTTTTTCATTTCGATTTGATTATTTTTCTTTTGACTGTATTCTTTTTATTCCATTCGATTATTTTCGTTTTGATTCGATTTTCATTTCGATTGGATTATTTTTGTTTCAACTCAATTATTTTCGTTTCAACTCGATTGTTTTTGATTCGATTCGATTATTTTCGTTTCAATTCGAATTTTTAAATCGATTCGTTTATTTTCACTTCGATTTGATTATTTACATTTCGATTCAATTATTTTCGATTCGATTCGATTATTTTCATTTCGATTCGATTATTTTCGATTCGACTCGATTATTGTTGATTTGATTCGATTATTTTGGTTTCAATTTGATTACTTTTGATTCTATCTGATTATTTTCGTTTCGATGTGATTATTTTCGATTCAATTCGATTATTTTCATGTTGTGTGATTATTTTGGTTTCGATTATTTTCGTTTTGATGCGATTTTTTGTTTCGATTCGATTATTTTCGTTTCGATTATGTTTTTATTCAACTCGATTATCTTCATTTCGATTCGATTATTTTCATTTCGATTCGATTTTTTTCGATTCGATTCGATTCCATTCCATTCGGTTTCTATTGATTCGATGAGATTTGATTTTCTTAGATTCGATTCGATTCCTTTTTTTTATTTCGATTTGATTATTTTTGTTTAGATTCTATTCTTTTTATTCCATCCGATTATTTTCGTTTCGATTCGATTATTTTCATGTCGATTCGATTATTTTGGTTGCGACTCGATTATTTTCGTTTCTATTTTATTATTTCGATTCGATTATTTTCATGTCGATTTAATTATTTTGGTTTCAACTCGATTATTTTCGCTTCTACTTGATTTTTTTCATTTCGATTCGATTATTTCCTATTCAATTTGATTATTTTCGATTCGATTTGATTATTTTAGTTTCGATTTATTTTTGATTCGATTCGATTATTTTCATGTGGATTTGATTATTTTGGTTTCAATTCGATTATTTTTGTATCGATTGATTATTTTCGTTTTGATTCGATTATTTTCTATTCGATTCGATTATTTTCATGTCGATTCAATTTGTTTCTTTTGTATTCGAATTTTTTCGATTCGATTCGATTATTTTCTTTTCAATTCGATTTTTCTCGTTTCGATTCATTATTTTTGTTTCGATTCGATTATTTTCTATTCGATTTGATTATTTTCATGTCGATTTAATTCGTTTCTTTTCGATTCGAATTTTTACGTTTCGATTCGATTATTTTCTATCCGATTCGATTATTTTCATGTCGATTCAATTCGTTTCTTTTCAATTCGAATTTTTTCGATTCGATCCGTTTATTTTCTTTTCGATTCGATTATTTTCGTTTCGATTATTTTCATTTCGATTTGACTTTTCTCATCTCGATTCGATTATTTTCATTTCTATTTGATTATTTTCGATTTGATTATTTTTGATTTGATTTTTTTCGCTTCTACATGATTTTTTCGTTTCGATTCATTTATTTTCGTTTCGATTCAATCATTATTGTTTTGATTCATTTATTTTCGTTTCGATTCGATATTTTCGATTCAATTCGAATCGATTTTTTCGATTCGATGCTATTCGATTGGATTTTTTTCTTTTCGATTCGATTATTTTTGTGTTTCAATTTGATTTTTTTTCGTTTCAATTCGATCATTGTCGTTTTGATTATTTATTTTCGTTTCGATTCAATTATTTTAATTTCGATTCGGTTATTTTCGTTTTGATTTGATTATTTTCTATTCAATTAGATTATATTCGTTTCGATTTGATTATTTTTAATTTGATTCGATTTTCGTTTCGATTGATTATTTTCATTTCGATTCGATTATTTTCTATTCGACTTGATTATTTTCGATTCGATCAATTATTTTCATGTGGATTTGAATATTTTGGTTTCGATTCGATTATTTTCATTTCAATTGATTATTTTCGTTTCGATTTGATTATTTTCTATTCGATTTGATTTTTTTGATTCGATTCAATTCGTTTCTTTTCTATTCGAATTTTTTCGATTCAATTTGATTATTTTCAGTTAGATTTGTTTTAGATTCGATTCAATTATTTTTGATTCGATTTGATTTTTCTCATTTCGATTTGATTATTTTCGATTCGATTTGATTTTTTTCGATTCAATTCAATTCGCTTCTTTTTGATTCAATTATTTTCGTTTCTATTTGATTATTTTCGTTTCGATTTGATTATTTTTATTTCGATTAGATTATTTTCGATTCGATTTAATTATTTTCGCTTCTACTTGATTTTTTTCATTTCGATTCGATTATTTTGGTTTCGATTTGATTATTTTCGATTCGATTATTTTCATATCGATTTGATTATTTTGGTTTCGATTCCATTATTTCCGATTCGATTTGATTATTTTCGATTCGATTTGATTATTTTCGATTCGATTCGGTTATTTTCATTTCCATTTAATTATTTTGGTTTCGATTAGATTATTTTCGCTTCTACTTGATTTTTTTCATTTCAATTCGATTATTTTCTATTCGATTTGATTTTTTTCGATTCGATTCAATTCGTTTCTTTTCGATTCGAATTTTTTGATTCGATTCGTTTATTTTCGTTTTGATGTGATTATTTTCGACTCGATTCGATTATTTTCATTTTGATTGATTATTTTGGTTTCGATTCGATTATTTTCGTTTTGATGCGATTTTTTTCGTTTCGATTCGCTTATTTTCGTTTCGATTATGTTTTTATTCGATTCGGTTATCTTCGTTTTGATTCGATTATTTTCGTTTCGATTCAATTCCATTCCATTCGATATTTATCGATTCGATGCGATTTGATTTTCTTCAATTCGATTCGATTCCATTCCATTTTTTTCATTTCGATTTGATTATTTTTCTTTTGACTGTATTCTTTTTATTCCATTCGATTATTTTCGTTTTGATTCGATTTTCATTTCGATTGGATTATTTTTGTTTCAACTCAATTATTTTCGTTTCAACTCGATTGTTTTTGATTCGATTCGATTATTTTCGTTTCAATTCGAATTTTTAAATCGATTCGTTTATTTTCACTTCGATTTGATTATTTACGTTTCGATTCAATTATTTTCGATTCGATTCGATTATCTTCATTTCGATTCGATTATTTTCGTTTCGATTCGATTTTTTTCGATTCGATTTGATTCCATTCCATTCGATTTCTATCGATTCGATGTGATTTGATTTTCTTAGATTCGATTCGATTCGATTCCATTTTTTTCATTTCGATTTGATTATTTTTGTTTAGATTCTATTCTTTTTATTCCATTCGATTATTTTCATTTCGATTCGATTATTTTCATGTCGATTCGATTATTTTGGTTGCGACTCGATAATTTTCATTTCGATTCGGTTATTATCGATTTGATTCGATTATTTTCGTTTCTATTTTATTATTTCGATTCGATTATTTTCATGTCGATTTAATTATTTTGGTTTCAACTCGATTATTTTCGCTTCTACTTGATTTTTTTCATTTCGATTCGATTATTTCCTATTCAATTTGATTATTTTCGATTCGATTCGATTATTTTAGTTTCGATTCGATTATTTTCGATTCGATTCGATTATTTTCATGTGGATTTGATTATTTTGGTTTCGATTCGATTATTTTTGTATCGATTGATTATCTTCGTTTCGATTTGATTATTTTCTATTCGATTCGATTATTTTCATGTCGATTCAATTCGTTTCTTTTCTATTCGAATTTTTTCGATTCGATTTGATTATTTTCAGTTAGATTTGTTTATTTTAGATTCGATTCAATTATTTTTGATTCGATTCGATTTTTCTCATTTCGATTTGATTATTTTCAATTCGATTTGATTTTTGTCGATTCAATTCAATTTGTTTCTTTTCGATTCGATTATTTTCATTTCTATTTGATTATTTTCGTTTCAATTCGATTATTTTCTATTCGATTCGATTATTTTCATGTCGATTCAATTCGTTTCTTTTCAATTCGAATTTTTTCGATTCGATCCGATTATTTTCTTTTCGATTCAATTTTTCTCGTTTTGATTCATTATTTTTGTTTTGATTCGATTATTTTCTATTCGATTTGATTTTTTTCATGTCGATTTGATTATTTTGTTTTCGATTTGATTTTCATTTCGATTGATTATTTTCGTTTCGATTTCATCATTTTCTATTCTATTCGATTATTTTAGTTACTATTTGATTACTTTCGATTCGATTCCATTATTTTCATGTCGATTTGATTATTTTGGTTTCGTTTCTATTATTTTCGTTTCGATTGATTATTTTCGATTCGATTTGATTATTTTTGATTCAATTTGATTATTTTTGTTTCGATTTGATTATTTTTGATTCGATTTGATTTTTTTCATGTCAATTTGATTTTAGTTTCGATTTGATTATTTTCAATTCGATTTGATTTTTTTCATGTCGATATGATTTTAGTTTCGATTTGATTATTTTCGATTCGATTTGATTTTTTTCATGTGGATTTGATTATTTTGGCTTCGATTTGATTTTCATTTCGATTGATTATTTTCGTTTCGATTATGTTTTTATTCGATTCGATTATCTTCGTTTTGATTCGATTATTTTCGTTTCGATTCAATTCCATTCCATTCGATATTTATCAATTCGATGCGATTTGATTTTCTTCAATTCGATTCGATTCCATTCCATTTTTTTTTCATTTCGATTTGATTATTTTTCTTTTGACTGTATTCTTTTTATTCCATTCGATTATTTTCGTTTTGATTCGATTTTCATTTCGATTGGATTATTTTTGTTTCAACTCAATTATTTTCGTTTCAACTCGATTGTTTTTGATTCGATTCGATTATTTTCGTTTCAATTCGAATTTTTAAATCGATTCGTTTATTTTCACTTCGATTTGATTATTTACGTTTCGATTCAATTATTTTCGATTCGATTCGATTATTTTCATTTCGATTCGATTATTTTCGATTCGACTCGATTATTGTTGATTTGATTCGATTATTTTGGTTTCAATTTGATTACTTTTGATTCTATCTGATTATTTTCGTTTCGATGTGATTATTTTCGATTCAATTCGATTATTTTCATGTTGTGTGATTATTTTGGTTTCGATTATTTTCGTTTTGATGCGATTTTTTGTTTCGATTCGATTATTTTCGTTTCGATTATGTTTTTATTCAACTCGATTATCTTCATTTCGATTCGATTATTTTCATTTCGATTCGATTTTTTTCGATTCGATTCGATTTCATTCCATTCGGTTTCTATTGATTCGATGAGATTTGATTTTCTTAGATTCGATTCGATTCCTTTTTTTTATTTCGATTTGATTATTTTTGTTTAGATTCTATTCTTTTTATTCCATCCGATTATTTTCGTTTCGATTCGATTATTTTCATGTCGATTCGATTATTTTGGTTGCGACTCGATTATTTTCGTTTCTATTTTATTATTTCGATTCGATTATTTTCATGTCGATTTAATTATTTTGGTTTCAACTCGATTATTTTCGCTTCTACTTGATTTTTTTCATTTCGATTCGATTATTTCCTATTCAATTTGATTATTTTCGATTCGATTTGATTATTTTAGTTTCGATTTGATTATTTTTGATTCGATTCGATTATTTTCATGTGGATTTGATTATTTTGGTTTCAATTCGATTATTTTTGTATCGATTGATTATTTTCGTTTTGATTCGATTATTTTCTATTCGATTCGATTATTTTCATGTCGATTCAATTTGTTTCTTTTGTATTCGAATTTTTTCGATTCGATTCGATTATTTTCTTTTCAATTCGGTTTTTCTCGTTTCGATTCATTATTTTTGTTTCGATTCGATTATTTTCTATTCGATTTGATTATTTTCATGTCGATTTAATTCGTTTCTTTTCGATTCGAATTTTTACGTTTCGATTCGATTATTTTCTATCCGATTCGATTATTTTCATGTCGATTCAATTCGTTTCTTTTCAATTCGAATTTTTTCGATTCGATCCGTTTATTTTCTTTTCGATTCGATTATTTTCGTTTCGATTCGATTATTTTCATTTCGATTTGACTTTTCTCATCTCGATTCGATTATTTTCATTTCTATTTGATTATTTTCGATTTGATTATTTTTGATTTGATTTTTTCGCTTCTACATGATTTTTTCGTTTCGATTCATTTATTTTCGTTTCGATTCAATCATTATTGTTTTGATTCATTTATTTTCGTTTCGATTCGATATTTTCGATTCAATTCGAATCGATTTTTTCGATTCGATGCTATTCGATTGGATTTTTTTCTTTTCGATTCGATTATTTTTGTGTTTCAATTTGATTTTTTTTCGTTTCAATTCGATCATTGTCGTTTTGATTATTTATTTTCGTTTCGATTCAATTATTTTAATTTCGATTCGGTTATTTTCGTTTCGATTTGATTATTTTCTATTCAATTAGATTATATTCGTTTCGATTTGATTATTTTTAATTTGATTCGATTTTCGTTTCGATTGATTATTTTCATTTCGATTCGATTATTTTCTATTCGACTTGATTATTTTCGATTCGATCAATTATTTTCATGTGGATTTGAATATTTTGGTTTCGATTCGATTATTTTCATTTCAATTGATTATTTTCGTTTCGATTTGATTATTTTCTATTCGATTTGATTTTTTTGATTCGATTCAATTCGTTTCTTTTCTATTCGAATTTTTTCGATTCAATTTGATTATTTTCAGTTAGATTTGTTTTAGATTCGATTCAATTATTTTTGATTCGATTTGATTTTTCTCATTTCGATTTGATTATTTTCGATTCGATTTGATTTTTTTCGATTCAATTCAATTCGCTTCTTTTTGATTCAATTATTTTCGTTTCTATTTGATTATTTTCGTTTCGATTTGATTATTTTTATTTCGATTAGATTATTTTCGATTCGATTTAATTATTTTCGCTTCTACTTGATTTTTTTCATTTCGATTCGATTATTTTGGTTTCGATTTGATTATTTTCGATTCGATTATTTTCATATCGATTTGATTATTTTGGTTTCGATTCCATTATTTCCGATTCGATTTGATTATTTTCGATTCGATTTGATTATTTTCGATTCGATTCGGTTATTTTCATTTCCATTTAATTATTTTGGTTTCGATTAGATTATTTTCGCTTCTACTTGATTTTTTTCATTTCAATTCGATTATTTTCTATTCGATTTGATTTTTTTCGATTCGATTCAATTCGTTTCTTTTCGATTCGAATTTTTTGATTCGATTCGTTTATTTTCGTTTTGATGTGATTATTTTCGATTCGATTCGATTATTTTCATTTTGATTGATTATTTTGGTTTCGATTCGATTATTTTCGTTTTGATGCGATTTTTTTCGTTTCGATTCGCTTATTTTCGTTTCGATTATGTTTTTATTCGATTCGATTATCTTCGTTTTGATTCGATTATTTTCGTTTCGATTCAATTCCATTCCATTCGATATTTATCGATTCGATGCGATTTGATTTTCTTCAATTCGATTCGATTCCATTCCATTTTTTTCATTTCGATTTGATTATTTTTCTTTTGACTGTATTCTTTTTATTCCATTCGATTATTTTCGTTTTGATTCGATTTTCATTTCGATTGGATTATTTTTGTTTCAACTCAATTATTTTCGTTTCAACTCGATTGTTTTTGATTCGATTCGATTATTTTCGTTTCAATTCGAATTTTTAAATCGATTCGTTTATTTTCACTTCGATTTGATTATTTACGTTTCGATTCAATTATTTTCGATTCGATTCGATTATCTTCATTTCGATTCGATTATTTTCGTTTCGATTCGATTTTTTTCGATTCGATTTGATTCCATTCCATTCGATTTCTATCGATTCGATGTGATTTGATTTTCTTAGATTCGATTCGATTCGATTCCATTTTTTTCATTTCGATTTGATTATTTTTGTTTAGATTCTATTCTTTTTATTCCATTCGATTATTTTCATTTCGATTCGATTATTTTCATGTCGATTCGATTATTTTGGTTGCGACTCGATAATTTTCATTTCGATTCGGTTATTATCGATTTGATTCGATTATTTTCGTTTCTATTTTATTATTTCGATTCGATTATTTTCATGTCGATTTAATTATTTTGGTTTCAACTCGATTATTTTCGCTTCTACTTGATTTTTTTCATTTCGATTCGATTATTTCCTATTCAATTTGATTATTTTCGATTCGATTATTTTAGTTTCGATTCGATTATTTTCGATTCGATTCGATTATTTTCATGTGGATTTGATTATTTTGGTTTCGATTCGATTATTTTTGTATCGATTGATTATCTTCGTTTCGATTTGATTATTTTCTATTCGATTCGATTATTTTCATGTCGATTCAATTCGTTTCTTTTCTATTCGAATTTTTTCGATTCGATTTGATTATTTCCAGTTAGATTTGTTTATTTTAGATTCGATTCAATTATTTTTGATTCGATTCGATTTTTCTCATTTCGATTTGATTATTTTCAATTCGATTTGATTTTTGTCGATTCAATTCAATTTGTTTCTTTTCGATTCGATTATTTTCATTTCTATTTGATTATTTTCGTTTCAATTCGATTATTTTCTATTCGATTCGATTATTTTCATGTCGATTCAATTCGTTTCTTTTCAATTCGAATTTTTTCGATTCGATCCGATTATTTTCTTTTCGATTCGATTTTTCTCGTTTTGATTCATTATTTTTGTTTTGATTCGATTATTTTCTATTCGATTTGATTTTTTTCATGTCGATTTGATTATTTTGTTTTCGATTTGATTTTCATTTCGATTGATTATTTTCGTTTCGATTTCATCATTTTCTATTCTATTCGATTATTTTAGTTACTATTTGATTACTTTCGATTCGATTCCATTATTTTCATGTCGATTTGATTATTTTGGTTTCGTTTCTATTATTTTCGTTTCGATTGATTATTTTCGATTCGATTTGATTATTTTTGATTCAATTTGATTATTTTTGTTTCGATTTGATTATTTTTGATTCGATTTGATTTTTTTCATGTCAATTTGATTTTAGTTTCGATTTGATTATTTTCAATTCGATTTGATTTTTTTCATGTCGATATGATTTTAGTTTCGATTTGATTATTTTCGATTCGATTTGATTTTTTTCATGTGGATTTGATTATTTTGGCTTCGATTTGATTTTCATTTCGATTGATTATTTTCGTTTCGATTATGTTTTTATTCGATTCGATTATCTTCGTTTTGATTCGATTATTTTCGTTTCGATTCAATTCCATTCCATTCGATATTTATCAATTCGATGCGATTTGATTTTCTTCAATTCGATTCGATTCCATTCCATTTTTTTTCATTTCGATTTGATTATTTTTCTTTTGACTGTATTCTTTTTATTCCATTCGATTATTTTCGTTTTGATTCGATTTTCATTTCGATTGGATTATTTTTGTTTCAACTCAATTATTTTCGTTTCAACTCGATTGTTTTTGATTCGATTCGATTATTTTCGTTTCAATTCGAATTTTTAAATCGATTCGTTTATTTTCACTTCGATTTGATTATTTACGTTTCGATTCAATTATTTTCGATTCGATTCGATTATTTTCATTTCGATTCGATTATTTTCGATTCGACTCGATTATTGTTGATTTGATTCGATTATTTTGGTTTCAATTTGATTACTTTTGATTCTATCTGATTATTTTCGTTTCGATGTGATTATTTTCGATTCAATTCGATTATTTTCATGTTGTGTGATTATTTTGGTTTCGATTATTTTCGTTTTGATGCGATTTTTTGTTTCGATTCGATTATTTTCGTTTCGATTATGTTTTTATTCAACTCGATTATCTTCATTTCGATTCGATTATTTTCATTTCGATTCGATTTTTTTCGATTCGATTCGATTCCATTCCATTCGGTTTCTATTGATTCGATGAGATTTGATTTTCTTAGATTCGATTCGATTCCTTTTTTTTATTTCGATTTGATTATTTTTGTTTAGATTCTATTCTTTTTATTCCATCCGATTATTTTCGTTTCGATTCGATTATTTTCATGTCGATTCGATTATTTTGGTTGCGACTCGATTATTTTCGTTTCTATTTTATTATTTCGATTCGATTATTTTCATGTCGATTTAATTATTTTGGTTTCAACTCGAT
Organism: Vulpes vulpes; assembly: GCF_048418805.1. Taxonomy (NCBI): domain Eukaryota; kingdom Metazoa; phylum Chordata; class Mammalia; order Carnivora; family Canidae; genus Vulpes; species Vulpes vulpes. The sequence continues at coordinate 108,951 of NW_027325682.1, read as the reverse complement.
TATTTTCGCTTCTACTTGATTTTTTTCATTTCGATTCGATTATTTCCTATTCAATTTGATTATTTTCGATTCGATTTGATTATTTTAGTTTCGATTTGATTATTTTTGATTCGATTCGATTATTTTCATGTGGATTTGATTATTTTGGTTTCAATTCGATTATTTTTGTATCGATTGATTATTTTCGTTTTGATTCGATTATTTTCTATTCGATTCGATTATTTTCATGTCGATTCAATTTGTTTCTTTTGTATTCGAATTTTTTCGATTCGATTCGATTATTTTCTTTTCAATTCGGTTTTTCTCGTTTCGATTCATTATTTTTGTTTCGATTCGATTATTTTCTATTCGATTTGATTATTTTCATGTCGATTTAATTCGTTTCTTTTCGATTCGAATTTTTACGTTTCGATTCGATTATTTTCTATCCGATTCGATTATTTTCATGTCGATTCAATTCGTTTCTTTTCAATTCGAATTTTTTCGATTCGATCCGTTTATTTTCTTTTCGATTCGATTATTTTCGTTTCGATTCGATTATTTTCATTTCGATTTGACTTTTCTCATCTCGATTCGATTATTTTCATTTCTATTTGATTATTTTCGATTTGATTATTTTTGATTTGATTTTTTCGCTTCTACATGATTTTTTCGTTTCGATTCATTTATTTTCGTTTCGATTCAATCATTATTGTTTTGATTCATTTATTTTCGTTTCGATTCGATATTTTCGATTCAATTCGAATCGATTTTTTCGATTCGATGCTATTCGATTGGATTTTTTTCTTTTCGATTCGATTATTTTTGTGTTTCAATTTGATTTTTTTTCGTTTCAATTCGATCATTGTCGTTTTGATTATTTATTTTCGTTTCGATTCAATTATTTTAATTTCGATTCGGTTATTTTCGTTTCGATTTGATTATTTTCTATTCAATTAGATTATATTCGTTTCGATTTGATTATTTTTAATTTGATTCGATTTTCGTTTCGATTGATTATTTTCATTTCGATTCGATTATTTTCTATTCGACTTGATTATTTTCGATTCGATCAATTATTTTCATGTGGATTTGAATATTTTGGTTTCGATTCGATTATTTTCATTTCAATTGATTATTTTCGTTTCGATTTGATTATTTTCTATTCGATTTGATTTTTTTGATTCGATTCAATTCGTTTCTTTTCTATTCGAATTTTTTCGATTCAATTTGATTATTTTCAGTTAGATTTGTTTTAGATTCGATTCAATTATTTTTGATTCGATTTGATTTTTCTCATTTCGATTTGATTATTTTCGATTCGATTTGATTTTTTTCGATTCAATTCAATTCGCTTCTTTTTGATTCAATTATTTTCGTTTCTATTTGATTATTTTCGTTTCGATTTGATTATTTTTATTTCGATTAGATTATTTTCGATTCGATTTAATTATTTTCGCTTCTACTTGATTTTTTTCATTTCGATTCGATTATTTTGGTTTCGATTTGATTATTTTCGATTCGATTATTTTCATATCGATTTGATTATTTTGGTTTCGATTCCATTATTTCCGATTCGATTTGATTATTTTCGATTCGATTTGATTATTTTCGATTCGATTCGGTTATTTTCATTTCCATTTAATTATTTTGGTTTCGATTAGATTATTTTCGCTTCTACTTGATTTTTTTCATTTCAATTCGATTATTTTCTATTCGATTTGATTTTTTTCGATTCGATTCAATTCGTTTCTTTTCGATTCGAATTTTTTGATTCGATTCGTTTATTTTCGTTTTGATGTGATTATTTTCGATTCGATTCGATTATTTTCATTTTGATTGATTATTTTGGTTTCGATTCGATTATTTTCGTTTTGATGCGATTTTTTTCGTTTCGATTCGCTTATTTTCGTTTCGATTATGTTTTTATTCGATTCGATTATCTTCGTTTTGATTCGATTATTTTCGTTTCGATTCAATTCCATTCCATTCGATATTTATCGATTCGATGCGATTTGATTTTCTTCAATTCGATTCGATTCCATTCCATTTTTTTCATTTCGATTTGATTATTTTTCTTTTGACTGTATTCTTTTTATTCCATTCGATTATTTTCGTTTTGATTCGATTTTCATTTCGATTGGATTATTTTTGTTTCAACTCAATTATTTTCGTTTCAACTCGATTGTTTTTGATTCGATTCGATTATTTTCGTTTCAATTCGAATTTTTAAATCGATTCGTTTATTTTCACTTCGATTTGATTATTTACGTTTCGATTCAATTATTTTCGATTCGATTCGATTATCTTCATTTCGATTCGATTATTTTCGTTTCGATTCGATTTTTTTCGATTCGATTTGATTCCATTCCATTCGATTTCTATCGATTCGATGTGATTTGATTTTCTTAGATTCGATTCGATTCGATTCCATTTTTTTCATTTCGATTTGATTATTTTTGTTTAGATTCTATTCTTTTTATTCCATTCGATTATTTTCATTTCGATTCGATTATTTTCATGTCGATTCGATTATTTTGGTTGCGACTCGATAATTTTCATTTCGATTCGGTTATTATCGATTTGATTCGATTATTTTCGTTTCTATTTTATTATTTCGATTCGATTATTTTCATGTCGATTTAATTATTTTGGTTTCAACTCGATTATTTTCGCTTCTACTTGATTTTTTTCATTTCGATTCGATTATTTCCTATTCAATTTGATTATTTTCGATTCGATTATTTTAGTTTCGATTCGATTATTTTCGATTCGATTCGATTATTTTCATGTGGATTTGATTATTTTGGTTTCGATTCGATTATTTTTGTATCGATTGATTATCTTCGTTTCGATTTGATTATTTTCTATTCGATTCGATTATTTTCATGTCGATTCAATTCGTTTCTTTTCTATTCGAATTTTTTCGATTCGATTTGATTATTTCCAGTTAGATTTGTTTATTTTAGATTCGATTCAATTATTTTTGATTCGATTCGATTTTTCTCATTTCGATTTGATTATTTTCAATTCGATTTGATTTTTGTCGATTCAATTCAATTTGTTTCTTTTCGATTCGATTATTTTCATTTCTATTTGATTATTTTCGTTTCAATTCGATTATTTTCTATTCGATTCGATTATTTTCATGTCGATTCAATTCGTTTCTTTTCAATTCGAATTTTTTCGATTCGATCCGATTATTTTCTTTTCGATTCGATTTTTCTCGTTTTGATTCATTATTTTTGTTTTGATTCGATTATTTTCTATTCGATTTGATTTTTTTCATGTCGATTTGATTATTTTGTTTTCGATTTGATTTTCATTTCGATTGATTATTTTCGTTTCGATTTCATCATTTTCTATTCTATTCGATTATTTTAGTTACTATTTGATTACTTTCGATTCGATTCCATTATTTTCATGTCGATTTGATTATTTTGGTTTCGTTTCTATTATTTTCGTTTCGATTGATTATTTTCGATTCGATTTGATTATTTTTGATTCAATTTGATTATTTTTGTTTCGATTTGATTATTTTTGATTCGATTTGATTTTTTTCATGTCAATTTGATTTTAGTTTCGATTTGATTATTTTCAATTCGATTTGATTTTTTTCATGTCGATATGATTTTAGTTTCGATTTGATTATTTTCGATTCGATTTGATTTTTTTCATGTGGATTTGATTATTTTGGCTTCGATTTGATTTTCATTTCGATTGATTATTTTCGTTTCGATTATGTTTTTATTCGATTCGATTATCTTCGTTTTGATTCGATTATTTTCGTTTCGATTCAATTCCATTCCATTCGATATTTATCAATTCGATGCGATTTGATTTTCTTCAATTCGATTCGATTCCATTCCATTTTTTTTCATTTCGATTTGATTATTTTTCTTTTGACTGTATTCTTTTTATTCCATTCGATTATTTTCGTTTTGATTCGATTTTCATTTCGATTGGATTATTTTTGTTTCAACTCAATTATTTTCGTTTCAACTCGATTGTTTTTGATTCGATTCGATTATTTTCGTTTCAATTCGAATTTTTAAATCGATTCGTTTATTTTCACTTCGATTTGATTATTTACGTTTCGATTCAATTATTTTCGATTCGATTCGATTATTTTCATTTCGATTCGATTATTTTCGATTCGACTCGATTATTGTTGATTTGATTCGATTATTTTGGTTTCAATTTGATTACTTTTGATTCTATCTGATTATTTTCGTTTCGATGTGATTATTTTCGATTCAATTCGATTATTTTCATGTTGTGTGATTATTTTGGTTTCGATTATTTTCGTTTTGATGCGATTTTTTGTTTCGATTCGATTATTTTCGTTTCGATTATGTTTTTATTCAACTCGATTATCTTCATTTCGATTCGATTATTTTCATTTCGATTCGATTTTTTTCGATTCGATTCGATTCCATTCCATTCGGTTTCTATTGATTCGATGAGATTTGATTTTCTTAGATTCGATTCGATTCCTTTTTTTTATTTCGATTTGATTATTTTTGTTTAGATTCTATTCTTTTTATTCCATCCGATTATTTTCGTTTCGATTCGATTATTTTCATGTCGATTCGATTATTTTGGTTGCGACTCGATTATTTTCGTTTCTATTTTATTATTTCGATTCGATTATTTTCATGTCGATTTAATTATTTTGGTTTCAACTCGATTATTTTCGCTTCTACTTGATTTTTTTCATTTCGATTCGATTATTTCCTATTCAATTTGATTATTTTCGATTCGATTTGATTATTTTAGTTTCGATTTGATTATTTTTGATTCGATTCGATTATTTTCATGTGGATTTGATTATTTTGGTTTCAATTCGATTATTTTTGTATCGATTGATTATTTTCGTTTTGATTCGATTATTTTCTATTCGATTCGATTATTTTCATGTCGATTCAATTTGTTTCTTTTGTATTCGAATTTTTTCGATTCGATTCGATTATTTTCTTTTCAATTCGGTTTTTCTCGTTTCGATTCATTATTTTTGTTTCGATTCGATTATTTTCTATTCGATTTGATTATTTTCATGTCGATTTAATTCGTTTCTTTTCGATTCGAATTTTTACGTTTCGATTCGATTATTTTCTATCCGATTCGATTATTTTCATGTCGATTCAATTCGTTTCTTTTCAATTCGAATTTTTTCGATTCGATCCGTTTATTTTCTTTTCGATTCGATTATTTTCGTTTCGATTCGATTATTTTCATTTCGATTTGACTTTTCTCATCTCGATTCGATTATTTTCATTTCTATTTGATTATTTTCGATTTGATTATTTTTGATTTGATTTTTTCGCTTCTACATGATTTTTTCGTTTCGATTCATTTATTTTCGTTTCGATTCAATCATTATTGTTTTGATTCATTTATTTTCGTTTCGATTCGATATTTTCGATTCAATTCGAATCGATTTTTTCGATTCGATGCTATTCGATTGGATTTTTTTCTTTTCGATTCGATTATTTTTGTGTTTCAATTTGATTTTTTTTCGTTTCAATTCGATCATTGTCGTTTTGATTATTTATTTTCGTTTCGATTCAATTATTTTAATTTCGATTCGGTTATTTTCGTTTCGATTTGATTATTTTCTATTCAATTAGATTATATTCGTTTCGATTTGATTATTTTTAATTTGATTCGATTTTCGTTTCGATTGATTATTTTCATTTCGATTCGATTATTTTCTATTCGACTTGATTATTTTCGATTCGATCAATTATTTTCATGTGGATTTGAATATTTTGGTTTCGATTCGATTATTTTCATTTCAATTGATTATTTTCGTTTCGATTTGATTATTTTCTATTCGATTTGATTTTTTTGATTCGATTCAATTCGTTTCTTTTCTATTCGAATTTTTTCGATTCAATTTGATTATTTTCAGTTAGATTTGTTTTAGATTCGATTCAATTATTTTTGATTCGATTTGATTTTTCTCATTTCGATTTGATTATTTTCGATTCGATTTGATTTTTTTCGATTCAATTCAATTCGCTTCTTTTTGATTCAATTATTTTCGTTTCTATTTGATTATTTTCGTTTCGATTTGATTATTTTTATTTCGATTAGATTATTTTCGATTCGATTTAATTATTTTCGCTTCTACTTGATTTTTTTCATTTCGATTCGATTATTTTGGTTTCGATTTGATTATTTTCGATTCGATTATTTTCATATCGATTTGATTATTTTGGTTTCGATTCCATTATTTCCGATTCGATTTGATTATTTTCGATTCGATTTGATTATTTTCGATTCGATTCGGTTATTTTCATTTCCATTTAATTATTTTGGTTTCGATTAGATTATTTTCGCTTCTACTTGATTTTTTTCATTTCAATTCGATTATTTTCTATTCGATTTGATTTTTTTCGATTCGATTCAATTCGTTTCTTTTCGATTCGAATTTTTTGATTCGATTCGTTTATTTTCGTTTTGATGTGATTATTTTCGATTCGATTCGATTATTTTCATTTTGATTGATTATTTTGGTTTCGATTCGATTATTTTCGTTTTGATGCGATTTTTTTCGTTTCGATTCGCTTATTTTCGTTTCGATTATGTTTTTATTCGATTCGATTATCTTCGTTTTGATTCGATTATTTTCGTTTCGATTCAATTCCATTCCATTCGATATTTATCGATTCGATGCGATTTGATTTTCTTCAATTCGATTCGATTCCATTCCATTTTTTTCATTTCGATTTGATTATTTTTCTTTTGACTGTATTCTTTTTATTCCATTCGATTATTTTCGTTTTGATTCGATTTTCATTTCGATTGGATTATTTTTGTTTCAACTCAATTATTTTCGTTTCAACTCGATTGTTTTTGATTCGATTCGATTATTTTCGTTTCAATTCGAATTTTTAAATCGATTCGTTTATTTTCACTTCGATTTGATTATTTACGTTTCGATTCAATTATTTTCGATTCGATTCGATTATCTTCATTTCGATTCGATTATTTTCGTTTCGATTCGATTTTTTTCGATTCGATTTGATTCCATTCCATTCGATTTCTATCGATTCGATGTGATTTGATTTTCTTAGATTCGATTCGATTCGATTCCATTGTTTTCATTTCGATTTGATTATTTTTGTTTAGATTCTATTCTTTTTATTCCATTTGATTATTTTCATTTCGATTCGATTATTTTCATGTCGATTCGATTATTTTGGTTGCGACTCGATAATTTTCATTTCGATTCGGTTATTATCGATTTGATTCGATTATTTTCGTTTCTATTTTATTATTTCGATTCGATTATTTTCATGTCGATTTAATTATTTTGGTTTCAACTCGATTATTTTCGCTTCTATTTGATTTTTTTCATTTCGATTCGATTATTTCCTATTCAATTTGATTATTTTCGATTCGATTCGATTATTTTAGTTTCGATTCGATTATTTTCGATTCGATTCGATTATTTTCATGTGGATTTGATTATTTTGGTTTCGATTCGATTATTTTTGTATCGATTGATTATCTTCGTTTCGATTTGATTATTTTCTATTCGATTCGATTATTTTCATGTCGATTCAATTCGTTTCTTTTCTATTCGAATTTTTTCGATTCGATTTGATTATTTTCAGTTAGATTTGTTTATTTTAGATTCGATTCAATTATTTTTGATTCGATTCGATTTTTCTCATTTCGATTTGATTATTTTCAATTCGATTTGATTTTTGTCGATTCAATTCAATTTGTTTCTTTTCGATTCGATTATTTTCATTTCTATTTGATTATTTTCGTTTCAATTCGATTATTTTCTATTCGATTCGATTATTTTCATGTCGATTCAATTCGTTTCTTTTCAATTCGAATTTTTTTGATTCGATCCGATTATTTTCTTTTCGATTCGATTTTTCTCGTTTTGATTCATTATTTTTGTTTTGATTCGATTATTTTCTATTCGATTTGATTTTTTTCATGTCGATTTGATTATTTTGTTTTCGATTTGATTTTCATTTCGATTGATTATTTTCGTTTCGATTTCATCATTTTCTATTCTATTCGATTATTTTAGTTACTATTTGATTACTTTCGATTCGATTCCATTATTTTCATGTCGATTTGATTATTTTGGTTTCGTTTCTATTATTTTCGTTTCGATTGATTATTTTCGATTCGATTTGATTATTTTTGATTCAATTTGATTATTTTTGTTTCGATTTGATTATTTTTGATTCGATTTGATTTTTTTCATGTCAATTTGATTTTAGTTTCGATTTGATTATTTTCAATTCGATTTGATTTTTTTCATGTCGATATGATTTTAGTTTCGATTTGATTATTTTCGATTCGATTTGATTTTTTTCATGTGGATTTGATTATTTTGGCTTCGATTTGATTTTCATTTCGATTGATTATTTTCGTTTCGATTATGTTTTTATTCGATTCGATTATCTTCGTTTTGATTCGATTATTTTCGTTTCGATTCAATTCCATTCCATTCGATATTTATCAATTCGATGCGATTTGATTTTCTTCAATTCGATTCGATTCCATTCCATTTTTTTTCATTTCGATTTGATTATTTTTCTTTTGACTGTATTCTTTTTATTCCATTCGATTATTTTCGTTTTGATTCGATTTTCATTTCGATTGGATTATTTTTGTTTCAACTCAATTATTTTCGTTTCAACTCGATTGTTTTTGATTCGATTCGATTATTTTCGTTTCAATTCGAATTTTTAAATCGATTCGTTTATTTTCACTTCGATTTGATTATTTACATTTCGATTCAATTATTTTCGATTCGATTCGATTATTTTCATTTCGATTCGATTATTTTCGATTCGACTCGATTATTGTTGATTTGATTCGATTATTTTGGTTTCAATTTGATTACTTTTGATTCTATCTGATTATTTTCGTTTCGATGTGATTATTTTCGATTCAATTCGATTATTTTCATGTTGTGTGATTATTTTGGTTTCGATTATTTTCGTTTTGATGCGATTTTTTGTTTCGATTCGATTATTTTCGTTTCGATTATGTTTTTATTCAACTCGATTATCTTCATTTCGATTCGATTATTTTCATTTCGATTCGATTTTTTTCGATTCGATTCGATTCCATTCCATTCGGTTTCTATTGATTCGATGAGATTTGATTTTCTTAGATTCGATTCGATTCCTTTTTTTTATTTCGATTTGATTATTTTTGTTTAGATTCTATTCTTTTTATTCCATCCGATTATTTTCGTTTCGATTCGATTATTTTCATGTCGATTCGATTATTTTGGTTGCGACTCGATTATTTTCGTTTCTATTTTATTATTTCGATTCGATTATTTTCATGTCGATTTAATTATTTTGGTTTCAACTCGATTATTTTCGCTTCTACTTGATTTTTTTCATTTCGATTCGATTATTTCCTATTCAATTTGATTATTTTCGATTCGATTTGATTATTTTAGTTTCGATTTATTTTTGATTCGATTCGATTATTTTCATGTGGATTTGATTATTTTGGTTTCAATTCGATTATTTTTGTATCGATTGATTATTTTCGTTTTGATTCGATTATTTTCTATTCGATTCGATTATTTTCATGTCGATTCAATTTGTTTCTTTTGTATTCGAATTTTTTCGATTCGATTCGATTATTTTCTTTTCAATTCGATTTTTCTCGTTTCGATTCATTATTTTTGTTTCGATTCGATTATTTTCTATTCGATTTGATTATTTTCATGTCGATTTAATTCGTTTCTTTTCGATTCGAATTTTTACGTTTCGATTCGATTATTTTCTATCCGATTCGATTATTTTCATGTCGATTCAATTCGTTTCTTTTCAATTCGAATTTTTTCAATTCGATCCGTTTATTTTCTTTTCGATTCGATTATTTTCGTTTCGATTATTTTCATTTCGATTTGACTTTTCTCATCTCGATTCGATTATTTTCATTTCTATTTGATTATTTTCGATTTGATTATTTTTGATTTGATTTTTTTCGCTTCTACATGATTTTTTCGTTTCGATTCATTTATTTTCGTTTCGATTCAATCATTATTGTTTTGATTCATTTATTTTCGTTTCGATTCGATATTTTCGATTCAATTCGAATCGATTTTTTCGATTCGATGCTATTCGATTGGATTTTTTTCTTTTCGATTCGATTATTTTTGTGTTTCAATTTGATTTTTTTTCGTTTCAATTCGATCATTGTCGTTTTGATTATTTATTTTCGTTTCGATTCAATTATTTTAATTTCGATTCGGTTATTTTCGTTTCGATTTGATTATTTTCTATTCAATTAGATTATATTCGTTTCGATTTGATTATTTTTAATTTGATTCGATTTTCGTTTCGATTGATTATTTTCATTTCGATTCGATTATTTTCTATTCGACTTGATTATTTTCGATTCGATCAATTATTTTCATGTGGATTTGAATATTTTGGTTTCGATTCGATTATTTTCATTTCAATTGATTATTTTCGTTTCGATTTGATTATTTTCTATTCGATTTGATTTTTTTGATTCGATTCAATTCGTTTCTTTTCTATTCGAATTTTTTCGATTCAATTTGATTATTTTCAGTTAGATTTGTTTTAGATTCGATTCAATTATTTTTGATTCGATTTGATTTTTCTCATTTCGATTTGATTATTTTCGATTCGATTTGATTTTTTTCGATTCAATTCAATTCGCTTCTTTTTGATTCAATTATTTTCGTTTCTATTTGATTATTTTCGTTTCGATTTGATTATTTTTATTTCGATTAGATTATTTTCGATTCGATTTAATTATTTTCGCTTCTACTTGATTTTTTTCATTTCGATTCGATTATTTTGGTTTCGATTTGATTATTTTCGATTCGATTATTTTCATATCGATTTGATTATTTTGGTTTCGATTCCATTATTTCCGATTCGATTTGATTATTTTCGATTCGATTTGATTATTTTCGATTCGATTCGGTTATTTTCATTTCCATTTAATTATTTTGGTTTCGATTAGATTATTTTCGCTTCTACTTGATTTTTTTCATTTCAATTCGATTATTTTCTATTCGATTTGATTTTTTTCGATTCGATTCAATTCGTTTCTTTTCGATTCGAATTTTTTGATTCGATTCGTTTATTTTCGTTTTGATGTGATTATTTTCGATTCGATTCGATTATTTTCATTTTGATTGATTATTTTGGTTTCGATTCGATTATTTTCGTTTTGATGCGATTTTTTTCGTTTCGATTCGCTTATTTTCGTTTCGATTATGTTTTTATTCGATTCGATTATCTTCGTTTTGATTCGATTATTTTCGTTTCGATTCAATTCCATTCCATTCGATATTTATCGATTCGATGCGATTTGATTTTCTTCAATTCGATTCGATTCCATTCCATTTTTTTCATTTCGATTTGATTATTTTTCTTTTGACTGTATTCTTTTTATTCCATTCGATTATTTTCGTTTTGATTCGATTTTCATTTCGATTGGATTATTTTTGTTTCAACTCAATTATTTTCGTTTCAACTCGATTGTTTTTGATTCGATTCGATTATTTTCGTTTCAATTCGAATTTTTAAATCGATTCGTTTATTTTCACTTCGATTTGATTATTTACGTTTCGATTCAATTATTTTCGATTCGATTCGATTATCTTCATTTCGATTCGATTATTTTCGTTTCGATTCGATTTTTTTCGATTCGATTTGATTCCATTCCATTCGATTTCTATCGATTCGATGTGATTTGATTTTCTTAGATTCGATTCGATTCGATTCCATTTTTTTCATTTCGATTTGATTATTTTTGTTTAGATTCTATTCTTTTTATTCCATTCGATTATTTTCATTTCGATTCGATTATTTTCATGTCGATTCGATTATTTTGGTTGCGACTCGATAATTTTCATTTCGATTCGGTTATTATCGATTTGATTCGATTATTTTCGTTTCTATTTTATTATTTCGATTCGATTATTTTCATGTCGATTTAATTATTTTGGTTTCAACTCGATTATTTTCGCTTCTACTTGATTTTTTTCATTTCGATTCGATTATTTCCTATTCAATTTGATTATTTTCGATTCGATTCGATTATTTTAGTTTCGATTCGATTATTTTCGATTCGATTCGATTATTTTCATGTGGATTTGATTATTTTGGTTTCGATTCGATTATTTTTGTATCGATTGATTATCTTCGTTTCGATTTGATTATTTTCTATTCGATTCGATTATTTTCATGTCGATTCAATTCGTTTCTTTTCTATTCGAATTTTTTCGATTCGATTTGATTATTTTCAGTTAGATTTGTTTATTTTAGATTCGATTCAATTATTTTTGATTCGATTCGATTTTTCTCATTTCGATTTGATTATTTTCAATTCGATTTGATTTTTGTCGATTCAATTCAATTTGTTTCTTTTCGATTCGATTATTTTCATTTCTATTTGATTATTTTCGTTTCAATTCGATTATTTTCTATTCGATTCGATTATTTTCATGTCGATTCAATTCGTTTCTTTTCAATTCGAATTTTTTCGATTCGATCCGATTATTTTCTTTTCGATTCGATTTTTCTCGTTTTGATTCATTATTTTTGTTTTGATTCGATTATTTTCTATTCGATTTGATTTTTTTCATGTCGATTTGATTATTTTGTTTTCGATTTGATTTTCATTTCGATTGATTATTTTCGTTTCGATTTCATCATTTTCTATTCTATTCGATTATTTTAGTTACTATTTGATTACTTTCGATTCGATTCCATTATTTTCATGTCGATTTGATTATTTTGGTTTCGTTTCTATTATTTTCGTTTCGATTGATTATTTTCGATTCGATTTGATTATTTTTGATTCAATTTGATTATTTTTGTTTCGATTTGATTATTTTTGATTCGATTTGATTTTTTTCATGTCAATTTGATTTTAGTTTCGATTTGATTATTTTCAATTCGATTTGATTTTTTTCATGTCGATATGATTTTAGTTTCGATTTGATTATTTTCGATTCGATTTGATTTTTTTCATGTGGATTTGATTATTTTGGCTTCGATTTGATTTTCATTTCGATTGATTATTTTCGTTTCGATTATGTTTTTATTCGATTCGATTATCTTCGTTTTGATTCGATTATTTTCGTTTCGATTCAATTCCATTCCATTCGATATTTATCGATTCGATGCGATTTGATTTTCTTCAATTCGATTCGATTCCATTCCATTTTTTTTCATTTCGATTTGATTATTTTTCTTTTGACTGTATTCTTTTTATTCCATTCGATTATTTTCGTTTTGATTCGATTTTCATTTCGATTGGATTATTTTTGTTTCAACTCAATTATTTTCGTTTCAACTCGATTGTTTTTGATTCGATTCGATTATTTTCGTTTCAATTCGAATTTTTAAATCGATTCGTTTATTTTCACTTCGATTTGATTATTTACATTTCGATTCAATTATTTTCGATTCGATTCGATTATTTTCGATTCGATTATTTTCGATTCGACTCGATTATTGTTGATTTGATTCGATTATTTTGGTTTCAATTTGATTACTTTTGATTCTATCTGATTATTTTCGTTTCGATGTGATTATTTTCGATTCAATTCGATTATTTTCATGTTGTGTGATTATTTTGGTTTCGATTATTTTCGTTTTGATGCGATTTTTTGTTTCGATTCGATTATTTTCGTTTCGATTATGTTTTTATTCAACTCGATTATCTTCATTTCGATTCGATTATTTTCATTTCGATTCGATTTTTTTCGATTCGATTCGATTCCATTCCATTCGGTTTCTATTGATTCGATGAGATTTGATTTTCTTAGATTCGATTCGATTCCTTTTTTTTATTTCGATTTGATTATTTTTGTTTAGATTCTATTCTTTTTATTCCATCCGATTATTTTCGTTTCGATTCGATTATTTTCATGTCGATTCGATTATTTTGGTTGCGACTCGATTATTTTCGTTTCTATTTTATTATTTCGATTCGATTATTTTCATGTCGATTTAATTATTTTGGTTTCAACTCGATTATTTTCGCTTCTACTTGATTTTTTTCATTTCGATTCGATTATTTCCTATTCAATTTGATTATTTTCGATTCGATTTGATTATTTTAGTTTCGATTTGATTATTTTTGATTCGATTCGATTATTTTCATGTGGATTTGATTATTTTGGTTTCAATTCGATTATTTTTGTATCGATTGATTATTTTCGTTTTGATTCGATTATTTTCTATTCGATTCGATTATTTTCATGTCGATTCAATTTGTTTCTTTTGTATTCGAATTTTTTCGATTCGATTCGATTATTTTCTTTTCAATTCGATTTTTCTCGTTTCGATTCATTATTTTTGTTTCGATTCGATTATTTTCTATTCGATTTGATTATTTTCATGTCGATTTAATTCGTTTCTTTTCGATTCGAATTTTTACGTTTCGATTCGATTATTTTCTATCCGATTCGATTATTTTCATGTCGATTCAATTCGTTTCTTTTCAATTCGAATTTTTTCGATTCGATCCGTTTATTTTCTTTTCGATTCGATTATTTTCGTTTCGATTATTTTCATTTCGATTTGACTTTTCTCATCTCGATTCGATTATTTTCATTTCTATTTGATTATTTTCGATTTGATTATTTTTGATTTGATTTTTTTCGCTTCTACATGATTTTTTCGTTTCGATTCATTTATTTTCGTTTCGATTCAATCATTATTGTTTTGATTCATTTATTTTCGTTTCGATTCGATATTTTCGATTCAATTCGAATCGATTTTTTCGATTCGATGCTATTCGATTGGATTTTTTTCTTTTCGATTCGATTATTTTTGTGTTTCAATTTGATTTTTTTTCGTTTCAATTCGATCATTGTCGTTTTGATTATTTATTTTCGTTTCGATTCAATTATTTTAATTTCGATTCGGTTATTTTCGTTTCGATTTGATTATTTTCTATTCAATTAGATTATATTCGTTTCGATTTGATTATTTTTAATTTGATTCGATTTTCGTTTCGATTGATTATTTTCATTTCGATTCGATTATTTTCTATTCGACTTGATTATTTTCGATTCGATCAATTATTTTCATGTGGATTTGAATATTTTGGTTTCGATTCGATTATTTTCATTTCAATTGATTATTTTCGTTTCGATTTGATTATTTTCTATTCGATTTGATTTTTTTGATTCGATTCAATTCGTTTCTTTTCTATTCGAATTTTTTCGATTCAATTTGATTATTTTCAGTTAGATTTGTTTTAGATTCGATTCAATTATTTTTGATTCGATTTGATTTTTCTCATTTCGATTTGATTATTTTCGATTCGATTTGATTTTTTTCGATTCAATTCAATTCGCTTCTTTTTGATTCAATTATTTTCGTTTCTATTTGATTATTTTCGTTTCGATTTGATTATTTTTATTTCGATTAGATTATTTTCGATTCGATTTAATTATTTTCGCTTCTACTTGATTTTTTTCATTTCGATTCGATTATTTTGGTTTCGATTTGATTATTTTCGATTCGATTATTTTCATATCGATTTGATTATTTTGGTTTCGATTCCATTATTTCCGATTCGATTTGATTATTTTCGATTCGATTTGATTATTTTCGATTCGATTCGGTTATTTTCATTTCCATTTAATTATTTTGGTTTCGATTAGATTATTTTCGCTTCTACTTGATTTTTTTCATTTCAATTCGATTATTTTCTATTCGATTTGATTTTTTTCGATTCGATTCAATTCGTTTCTTTTCGATTCGAATTTTTTGATTCGATTCGTTTATTTTCGTTTTGATGTGATTATTTTCGATTCGATTCGATTATTTTCATTTTGATTGATTATTTTGGTTTCGATTCGATTATTTTCGTTTTGATGCGATTTTTTTCGTTTCGATTCGCTTATTTTCGTTTCGATTATGTTTTTATTCGATTCGATTATCTTCGTTTTGATTCGATTATTTTCGTTTCGATTCAATTCCATTCCATTCGATATTTATCGATTCGATGCGATTTGATTTTCTTCAATTCGATTCGATTCCATTCCATTTTTTTCATTTCGATTTGATTATTTTTCTTTTGACTGTATTCTTTTTATTCCATTCGATTATTTTCGTTTTGATTCGATTTTCATTTCGATTGGATTATTTTTGTTTCAACTCAATTATTTTCGTTTCAACTCGATTGTTTTTGATTTGATTCGATTATTTTCGTTAATGATATCCTGAAACATGAAAACACTAACTGACAGCCTACCTATGTCAGTTTTCTTACAGAGAAGTGTATTAAGCAAACAATTTCTTTTCAAGGAAATCTATCTTATTTCTTTTGTGTTAAAGCTTAATTCAATTTTTAGCATTTCTTTTTTTTTTTTTTAATTTTTTTTTTTTTAATTTATGATAGTCACAGAGAGAGAGAGAGAGGCAGAGACACAGGCGGAAGGAGAAGCAGGCCCCATGCACCGGGAGCCTGATGTGGGATTCGATCCCGGGTCTCCAGGATCGCGCCCTGGGCCAAAGGCAGGCGCCAAACCGCTGCGCCACCCAGGGATCCCAATTTTTAGCATTTCAAATAATTAAAATGTTTTCCTTGAGCTTCTGTATTTTATGACTTTTTGATATGACATCAACTCAAATTGTACAAAATTTTACCACTTTAAATTCTGACTCAATAATAGTAAGAATTTTGGAAAATGAAAAAGCCAGGTACAGAGCCTTTTAAAGCACATAGTAACATAAAGATTTCATATTATCTTAAATGTTAAAAAAAGGGAAGTTGTACAGTATGATAAAAGTTAACTGCTTAGAAGAAAGTTTTTTCTGCTGTATGAAAATACTGCTGAAAACAAACATGTAAGATCACTATAAACTTAGCTGGTTAATAAAAAGTAATGCTACTAGAATACTGTATCTTACCTAATGCACTTATTGAATGAAAGTGTTTTAAGAAGTCACTGAGACACAAAGATGACAGAACAGCACCACCTAGTTCTCTATATAAAAGTTTAAAATATGTATGCATCTCTGACTTACTTCAGAGAATTGAATATACTCTCAAAAATAAGTCATTTAATATAAAACTATATGCTTGCAAATTATTACCTGCAACAGAGCATTTACTTCAATTGCTTTGATTTTAACGTTTCATTTAAAAGAAAAAGCAAAATTAAAGATAACAGTTAAGCTGAGGTTTTTTAGTTGTGCAAGGCACTGCATTCTGTAATCCAGATAAGTAAATCTCTAAGTAGACTAACTGTACATGCTTGACCACCACCATTATGATTTCCAAAAGTATATATCTTTTTTTTTTTTTTTACTCTATCTACTACAAGATATATATATCATCTACCCCGGGGACACCGATGGACAATAAATAATAATATAAAAACACCATATGACCTGTTAGGAATATGACCTCATGTGCATGTTGAGGTCATCAATCAAAGTTAAATACTAAAAGAAATAATATAAAGATATCGAGAATATTTGTATCCCACTCATTATTTTACATATTCCAACATTTCACACAACTGTATATACAATTCATTTTATTTTTAAAGTTTTTAAGTGGTATTCTCATCTATTCTCCAGCTTTATTTATCAGGTGATTCTTATTTCAGCCATATTCAGGGCAGCTTGAGCAGGAGGAAATATTTCAAGAACAACATTTCATCGGCAGTCTCGAGAAGCCATATACTAGTAGCACAGGTTTTAATCAGGCACAATGTAGTATTGTAATATAAGCAAGGGACAGAGTTTTAATATATATGACACAGTATAAGGAGCATTGTTTCTGGATAGGACACCTTAAAAATGTTTTCCCTGAGGCATCAGCAGCTCTTTAAATGACTGTCACTGGTAACATCAGAATTGCTCAAGCAGAACTTCAGCTCTAAAAAAACTAAATATTGTTGCTTGTTACATAGATTCTTCTCACAGACCTCTTCTCCCCTACATTCCCTCTGCTGACCTGGTCATCTACTGTTCTGGCCCACTGAGCCTTTATGAAATTAAATGAATCATCCTCTTGAACAAATCAGTTAGAATAGACCATGCTTGAATATTTCTTGTTCACTTGTCAGCTTCTTTCAAGTTGTATTAATAAAAAAAAAAGAAAGAAACTGGAATCATACTGAGAATGTTTTCAGGATAAACAACTGGAGGAAATGAGAGCTCTTTAGGCCAAACTTAAATAAAAAAAAAATGTTAAAAGCTCAGTGAGGCTTATAGTAATGCTCTTAAATCAGTGATTTCATATTTTCATTGATACATCCACATTAGGTAACTATTGAAAACATATTACTATAAAAATGGATTTTTTATTTTAGAAAATAAGCTAGGGTGTTACATATTTTTGTGTAACTAGTGTCTCAGCTACTAGACTATTAACCCCATGAGGGTGGAAACCGTTTTCCACCTTGTTACTGTGTATATCTAACATTTAAAACAGTGCCTGCAAGTAGATATTGGTTTAAAAAAATTAAACAGTGAATGAGTAAGTTATGCTTAAGAAAACCAAAGCCTATGAAGAATAAAATGATTATAGAAATTTACACATGCACACATTGAATAATGCACAAAAGCAAAATTCAATTTAAAATTGAAACAGTCTATTTTCTTATAATAAAAATGGCTAATGGAATGAGAGCTGGTGTTGTATGAAAGTGATGAATCACTGAATTCTGCTTCTGAAACCAATGTTGTGCTGTATTACTACCTATAATTTAAGTAAAAAATTTAAAGAGAAAAAAAATAAAATAAAGGACTAACAGCAAAAATTTACTAATTTTTGAAGTTGATATCTACGGATGTAATTTCATGAGAAAGGCATGTATGACCCAAGCTCAGGCTGATGACTACAAAACTAATTCATAAAACTCATTGACAGAGACAGAAAGCTCTGAAATTTATGTAGACATATGTATCAGAATAAAAATCTCTTTACAGTGTAAAATCTTAACTGAATAATGCACGGGTAGATATCAAAAATTAAATTTTAGTAAAAGGTATTTTTTAAGACTACACAGTGAATGTTACACTGTGTTACAAACTATTTTTAGGTGGAAAGTGAAAAGAGATATGCCATTTCTGTAGTCTTCAATCATCCATAATATTCTTCTACAACCCATGACCAAAGAATGAGTGTGATTCCAGTTTCTCAGTCTACAGAAGAAACTGCAGAAGTAACTTGCTTGGTTACTGGGTGTCTCGGTCAGTTAAGCATCTGACTCTCGATTTTGACTGGGGTCATGATTTCAGGGTTGTGAGATCAAGCCCCCCATTGGGCTAACGCTGGAGATGGAGCCTACTTAAGATTTCCTCTCTCCCTCTCCCTCCCCCTCACACAGAAAAGAAGAAAGCAAAAGAAAGTAACTCGCCCAAGGTCTCTAAAATAGTGGCATGGTGTAGATGAGAACTGAGGCCTTTTCATTCCTACCATTATGTCTTGCTGCTGCAGGGCACTTCCAAAATTCAGAGTTTGAGTTAGTCCAGCGATATCTCCTCGCTGTACAGAATATGGAACCTACCACCACGAGGCCAGAGTCTTTACTGTGCCTCCACGCTAGCAGTAGTTTGGCATGGCTGCTGCGTATGTTCTCCTGAAGGATCAGGGCTGTGATTCATGCCTCCTCCCCTGTCACAAGTTACTCCCATTCTCTGTTCAGTCCCCCAAGATGATATGAAAGTTTTCAGAGGAAATTATCTCTAACACCTGATCAAGTTTACTACTGGCTTGTGATAAGACCATCATTAAATGATAGGAAGACTGTCTTCCCAACTTGTCCACACCCATCCATCAAACAAAGTTGTGGTATTACAAAATACACTTTCAGGCTGTCCTGTCCTTCAAGGATAACTTGATGTTCTGCTTTGTTGGTCGTCTGTACTTGTGGAGCCAATAAAATTCGGTAAAGCGAAGTGAAGGTTTAAAATAAATCTGACCTTACTGAACTCTACTAGATCTCTAAAAAACTATGAACTTATCACTGTATAAATACTTTCATCTTAGCTATTCCACGGAAGTGAAAGGATAGGGAGGATTGAAGTTTCAGAATACGATTAGTCTTACCTCACCCATAGCATTTTTATGTTTAAAGAAAAAAATGCAGGCCAATGGGCATGAAACTATCATATGTAAATTTTACTTGGCCTTTTAAAGATATGTTTTTTATATTAAAACTAGATATATAACTTTATATATTAAAAATATATAATTTTTACTGAACACACTTCATTTTCATGCTAGTTAGCATCAGGTCTTTCCATAAAGACATTGTTCAGTATTCTTTTGAAGAATATAACGGATATTGTTTTTAATTTGGTGACTCTGGACAAAAACTTTGGCCTGAAATGCTTTCCTTCTATCAAATTAAAAAAATTCATTTTCTGAGTGGGTCATTATGACTAAAACTCTTGAGAAATAAACAGGTATAACTCTTCCTCACATTTCCAGTGTTTCTGATATTAAGTGGTTACACATTAAAAAATCATGTCACTTCTATAAATGGATTTACAAGAATATTCTCTATATAATAAAAATTCAGTAACATATTATAATATTTTTTTCACCATAACAGGGAAACAGTCAACAAAAACTGCTTCTGAATCTACCTTCCTGTTTATTCCCTAGGCTCTGTAAAGTCAGTCAGTAAGGGCCGAACCGAAGCCACATTAGAAGGTTATTCTGCAGCTGTTGCATCACATTGACAGTCACAGTTTAACATAAAGAAGATTCTAAGTACAGCAGCTATGGGTGAATATAATTCTTAATATCAACTCCATAAAGTGGTAACAACATTTAATAAATTGAACTAGTTTAATCTGCTTGGGATATTTTTATTTACTGAATGTGCATTTCTACACAATGACGATAGAGTGATTTCAGCACCTTCCATCAGGTAAATCTTTTTTTTTTTAATTTTTTATTTATTTATGATAGTCACAGAGAGAGAGAGAGAGAGGCAGAGACATAGGCAGAGGGAGAAGCAGGCTCCATGCCCCGGGAGCCCGATGTGGGATTCGATCCCAGGTCTCCAGGATCGCGCCCTGGGCCAAAGGCAGGCGCCAAACTGCTGCGCCACCCAGGGATCCCCCATCAGGTAAATCTTACGTTAGCCTAGTCAATAATACCTTTTCAGATGCCCAAAGTCATGAAACAGTTAAAAATCCAAAAGATATCAAGAAATTGATTTTCTAAATTTGAAGAAAAATTCTATGGCTTTAAAGAAAAGCTATATTTCCCTGGGACTTTTAAGAAAAAGCATTCTTAAAACACTTTATGTGGCATTAAAGTCACTACGAATTGTAGAAAGTCTTTTTTCCCTTGGTGTTCAGCTCCCAGTAAGTATATTTAAATTCTCTTCAAAAAGCAGTTAATATTCCCATCCTACCACCCACGGTCTTTCAAAATGCTAAAAGGGAAATAAATCAAATTCAACCACAGCAAACATGTGTCTTCAATTGCAGAAGTATGACTAAGTATCAAGAAAAACCCCAAAACATTTAGGATTTTCTTTAAAAGGCCTTTCAAATAAAATGGATGTAATCTTCCCAAGTCAAATTAAGTGAAGTGCACCCTGAATCCATACTTCAGAGAAGATTCCCAGAACATCTACTCCACAGCTTTGGCAATAACAAAAGCAGGTCAGTCCCCACTGATAATCTGGCAGATCAAGGTCAGTTTGTAATTCCTCTTTGTTCATACATTTATCCGGAAATACTGGTTACTCTAAGTAGAACAGTAAGATGATTTGGTTTCATGTTTACCTAAAGCCATCATCAGGAATATTTGGAGGGCTACAGATAGAAATCTTTAATAAGTAAAGAAAAAAAAAAAAAAAAAAGACAAGGGGTTATGATGCCCGGAGAAATCAGGGAGATTCAAAGCTATGAGATGAATGTTTTCAGTGCAAATTCGAATTGCTTGCCCTAATTGAAAGCAATGGTCTCATAGTTTTGTGAAGGATGTCATTATTCAGAATTGTTTGTGTTTCTTAGTAGCCATTTTTTTGTACTCTCTCTGTACCTTAAATACGAATAAACATTCATTGCAAATATTTATTCTATTCAGAATAGTGTATTGGCACTTTGGCAGTTATAACATAAATACTTAAATATTATTTGGATCCAAGTAAAGAGATGTGTCAGGATTAAATGGATTGGAAGAGAACTAATCAATCAGTAGAATGAAAACATTAAAAAAAAAAAAAAAAAAAAAAGACACAGACCAGACCTTAGATTAAGCACTTGAAATAAAATGAAGAATAAGACCCTGTACTTTATGGGTTTATAATCCAGTAGAACAAACAGACAGATAAATACCAAACATTCAAAATACTATAATAAAAATACACAAAGGGGTTATATAGATCACAGCATAGACAAAATAAAATGTTTCAAATATCAAGGGCAGATGGCATTCTTTTGTCTACTTAAACACATCAGATGTTGGCCAAAATTTTTCTTAATAAAAAACTCCAGTGAGTTACTGGAGACCAGTATTTTTTTAAACTATCATTAATAATAATGTGGCTTTCAAATAATAATGTGGCTCAAATAATGTGCTTACAAAGTTTCAAAGTTTTTTTTTTTTTTTTTTAGCTTACACAAAGGCAATTTATTAACAATTTTCTGTTAAACTATTTTCAAACTATTTTCAAACTATTTTCAAACTATTTTCAGTTTGAAGAATCCTGTTCACAGACGGCGACGACGGCGACCCCCCTTCCTGCGGGTGCTATCGGAGGGGATGGGGGTGACATCCTCAATCCGCCCAATCTTCATTCCTGAGCGGGCAAGGGCTCTGAGGGCTGACTGGGCCCCAGGTCCAGGGGTCTTGGTTCTATTTCCTCCTGTGGCTCGGAGTTTGATGTGGAGAGCAGTGATACCCAGCTCCTTGCACCTCTGGGCTACATCCTGGGCAGCCAACATGGCAGCGTAGGGAGAAGACTCATCTCGGTCAGCCTTCACCTTCATCCCACCAGTTACACGACAGATGGTTTCCTTGCCAGAAAGATCAGTGACATGGACAAAAGTGTCATTGAAGGATGCAAATATGTGGCAGACACCAAACACATTTTCTCCTTCAGCAACTTGAGGTCCAAGGCTGATGACCTGTTCTTCCTTCTTTTCCTTCCCCTTACGAGGTGCCATTTCTGCGCGTCTTCAAAACAAAAATTGGTTAAAATTGTTAGTATATATCAAAGTTAGTTAGTATATACAAAATGCTTTTGATTGCAGTAGTCATAAATAAAAGAAAAAAGTGTACTTACAAGTCAAACTGAAGTTTTCTGATGATATGACACATAGGCCAATGCAAGTCAAAAGGTACAATTAAGATAAGTATGCCTTCAAACTCGTGCAATGCAGGAAAATATCCTCCATATAAGTGGTGACATGTACTAAATGAGCCAATTCTTATAACCATCCCTCCACAAATGAAGTCCCTATTTAAAAAACATCTGTCTTTCTTTCTCTTTCTCTCCTCTTCCTCTGTTGGGTTCAATGTCCCTATATAGTTTCACAGTTGTTCAAATTGCATCCAAAACAAAAATCGAAAAAATCATGTCTCAGATTTGACAGTGCACTGACATTTGGCAGCCCATGCAGTTGAAGGCAATTAATACTATCTAAAAATCTATAGCCTCAAATAATAACCAGCGTAACTTGAAGATCCCACCACAGCAAATGTGTTAACGGACTAGTTATGGAATAGAGTATTGATTTAGGAACAATTTTTGATTCTTGTTTTGAGAGAGTGAAAGGGACAATCCCTATTCAAGATAAGGGATACACATTTTCACTCATTATTTTATTTCATTCCCAGGCCAAAGAACTACTTAGAAATAACAGATACTGTATTATGTATCACAATGGTGAATTTCATTCTGCCTTGGCAGGGTAACTAGTAAGTGTAGAATGTAGCTGCTTGCTATACTGGAGTCATGGGTATATAATTGCCTTCAGAAACATCCTTCTCTGAATACCACCTACACATTAATACATGACGGTGAACTTACAGCCACACTCCTGTTCTATCCCACATGATCCTTGAAAAGGCTTTGAAATGAGGCCACGTGCATAATTAAGGCACACTGAATACCACAGTACATGTAACAAGCTAGAGTATTATGAATCCTTAGGGGAACCTCATAGAACTAATACATTTTCTAAAGGAAGCTGCACATGAGTAAAGAGGGCCCAAAATGCTAATTAGATCCTCTCAGTGAAAGCTATAGAAAAGTTGATTCTTGAATCCTGAAGTTGGGCACAGAATGGAACATTTGTATACAGAAACACTGAAGGGGGGGGGGGGAAGAATTTGACATAAAAGCCCCTCAATAGATGGTTTACACAATTCATGAGAAAATAAATAATACAAAATAAACAAAATAACAGTGGGAGAATGTCAACCCTCCTGAAAGGGTTAAGTATGAGAACAGATTTCCTATTAGAAAGGGATTATGTAACAACAGAGGGAAATACTCACCCTAGCATATGCTAATTTAGTCAGCTTTGCCAGGTGTTTCTGTGTGTTTGGCTGGCTGACTCACCTTCCTTGCCTCTCCTTTTTGCCATTTCATTATGAAAGTAA
The DNA here is from genome assembly GCF_048418805.1 of Vulpes vulpes. Taxonomy (NCBI): domain Eukaryota; kingdom Metazoa; phylum Chordata; class Mammalia; order Carnivora; family Canidae; genus Vulpes; species Vulpes vulpes. Next base: position 84,375 of record NW_027325682.1, on the reverse strand, counting down.
GGAGTTTGAACTCTCACAAAACGCAATAATAGCAATAACAAAAACAAGCAAAAGCACATTATAGGAGTTTTATCCTTGCTAAAACATTGGGGTATGCATTGTGGAGGTCAAAAGGAAAATCACCCAAACTGTACGTATTCAGCACATAGGCTTTAGCAAATCTCCCTTTCTTGAACCACTCTTCATTCCTCATTAATTACTTTTAATAGGTCTTTCAGGTTAGGAGTATGGTCGGGACTGGGGGGATATTATATTCCTGGACAGTGCAAAGGAAGCTGAGTTACTGTGTTACTCAGACTTCAAAATAGAAAATAGAGAGCAGGGATCCCTGGGTGGCGCAGCGGTTTGGCGCCTGCCTTTGGCCCAGGGCACGATCCTGGAGACCCGGGATCGAATCCCACATCAGGCTCCCGGTGCATGGAGCCTGCTTCTCCCTCTGCCTGTGTCTCTGCCTCTCTCTCTCTCTCTCTCTCTCTCTCTCTCTCTGTGACTATCATAAGTAAATAAAAAATTAAAAAAAAGAGAAAATAGAGAGCAGCAAAGGAGTGACAATTAGACAAGCTTATTGTATATTTTTTGTTTGCTTTTTAACACAAATATTCTAACCATCTCTCATTTCAACCTAAATCTACTACTTAAGATTGGAAAGTAGGGGGCATATAAGGTATGAGAATGAATGGAAGATACGTAGGTGTCATGGGCATTTTCCCCCAGAGGGGATAGAGGACAAGCTAACATCAAATATGAATTCATTAAGAGAGTAAAAATGTATTTTACACACCATAAATTTGAGTTTGGATGTTTAAGTAAACCTTAAGGGAGTCACTTGCATTTTGAAAGGCAAACACTTTTAACAAAGAAGCCAAAAATATTTCTCTATAAGAACAAATTAATTGTTTTTTATAAATCATACTGAATCAATATAACAGCTATACACTTAACAGTTGGCAGCACATGCTTGTCAGGAAAGGTGCTTTCTTGCTCTATTCCCAAAGATGACTTTAGATAAACAATGAGTGCGCCGTTACTGTAAATAAGCCATCATCAAAAACATAAAATTGTTAGGGGATCAATTTGACCAATAAGAACTGTTGCTTTCTTAATGTGAAGTGATTTGCACTACTTGATCATACTTAGCTCTGAGATTTTTTTATTTCTCAAAGCAAAATACAAAATAATACAAAATAAACAAAATAACAGTGGGATAAAATATTTATTTTATTTAAAAATAAACAAAATAACAGTGGGATAAAATATTTATTTTATTTAAAAATAAACAAAATAACAATGGGATAAAATATTTATTTTATTTAAAAATAAATATTTTTATTTTCTAATCTCTAATGACCTCTGCATCTAGCCCCCAGAATGACTGTTTATCGCTAAATTGGAGCTTCCTGTTCAGCATTCAAGTGGCTGAAAGATAATTTAAAGATTCAAGTAAAAACTATTTGTTGACTTAGAGTTATATCAAATGTTGAATAATGACTGTCTTAATATTTACTTCAAAGACCTCTAAAATAGAATGTAAATAATTAGTAGCCAGCCCTCTCTAAGGCAGATCCCTTTACAACTTCAGCCCTGTGTCTATTCGTGTAGTGGAAGGGTCTCATTACTTAGTTTCATAAGCACAAAAGAAGATTCAGAATAGATGCTCAGCTCTATCACAAATTCAGAAATGTATATCTTGCTTGTGTGTTTTTAAGGGGAAACGTTAATCATTGTTAAAGCCTAAGAAAATTTATTCAAAAATATACTTTTTAACCCTCATAAAAAGGGTAAGAGAAAATAACTGAGTGCAAAGAAAACAAACTCTTGCCTTTTCCTCACATCACATCCCATCCCTGACAGCTCCCAAATTATAAAGATACTGAAGAACCCCCCCCCCCCCCCCTTTAAGTAGTACCAGCCCTAATCCAGAGGCAGCCCATCCAGGTGCCTTCCTGAAGTTTTAGCAACAAAAAGCATTCTGTTTGTGATAAGAAAACCATTTCCCCCCACTCCCTGATTGGAATGTCCCTGAATAGGTTCATGTTGACCTGAGAAATCGATAACCTGAATGCTATGCTACTGCCAAGGTTCTTTTGTCTTTAAGAGGTTTTTTTTTTTTTTCTTTTACCTTTAAAAGATGCCTGTAATTGCTAATTGGGCTCTCTTCCTCCTGGGAGGCAGAGAGCCCATTTGCACAAACGTTCAATAAACCCTCTTGCTAATTGCATCTGCCTGTCTGGGGTCAGAGTCACCTGGACACGTTGGCACCCGTGAGCCAGGGTCCAACAACTTAAAAAAGTTTAAGTGCTGACATATTATGAAGAGATGCAGCTACTTAAGTCCATTAGGACATACCTATTCATGCCAACACTATTTATTATGTATCTACTAAATTGAGAATAAGAAGATTGCACAGATGACAAAGGCTCAGGGCTTGCCCTCAGGAAGCTTAAGTTTAGTAGTCATTGGGCACTAGAGCTGTTCTAGGAGGACCAAAAAACCAATACCTGCCAATTCCACAAAGAACTCTAACTTCAGCTTTTGAGTTTGGCTTCCTCAGTTTGTGATTTCTCACCACTTCCTCAGCCTACTAAGCCAGCTGTTACACATTGGGTGGTTTTGCCAAGGTTATTCAATGAGCCTATTAAAATGAGGACGCCTTCTCAATAAATCTCGTGGAACGCACATCAGTGTTATCAAATAAAACATCAATACGATAGGTCTATTTATATTATGAATGTACCCCAAATCCTTCATAATAAATAAACCTTACTTGTCTCAACCATCTGATACCCCATAGATTTCTCATTTTAAAAAGAAAATTAATATTATTTGATATTGATTTTACGTCACTTTAAAATGCATGACTCACATTTCTTCCAGCATTTTTGTACTTCCATTTGCTCCTTAAGTAATTCAAGTAATTTTTTTCATTAAAAAAAAAATGGCATCTCACTATTTCAACGTGGGGCAAATAGTTCTCAAGTATCTGATCTTTCAGGGGAGAAAGCAGAAAGAGGCCTCTCAATCAATGCTTACTTTGGTCATGTTATGCTCCCACAGTTCTAATAGTTGTAGAAATGGTGAAGACAATGAAGTAAGTTTCCATATCTTGATAGAAAATCTGCCCAGAGACTCCCCATATTTGCAGGGAGATTTTCCTAATTACTAAGTGTTTGGGGTTTGACCATTTAAATCATAGTCTTTGGCTCTTATGTACAGATTCTACTCTTTAAAGTTTCAGTTGTTAATCAAGAAAGGGAGGAATAGGGTTCTTGCATTCAACATAAGAAATGAGCTCAACAAGACTAAGGCTATTACAAATAGAAGGAAATGAATGGGAGAGAGAGGCTTTTGAGAAGCATTAAGTTATCAGTATTTTATTAAGTGTATGTAGGTGTGTTTGTACTTTATAATACACTTTCTAAAAATGTAAGGGGAAGTTTATGTTCAGTGTATTCACTAAGGCAAGTACTATGCATGTCCAATTGACCTTCAATTTGAAAGTCTTTCTAAAATAACAGATCATTCATCAAAATATCTCATGGAAAATAAAACAAGACAAAACCAAACACTAAAATCCCAGTATTTGTGTTGGATGTGTTTTTCTGTAAGACTAAATCTAAAAAGGAAACAAAGTTCTCAACAAAATCTCTATGTATGTCTATTTTCTGGTTGTATTTTGTCCTTTCTTCTTTGCCCTTTCTAGGACCGTTTTCTTGTGCTAAACAAGACAGTCTCCATCTTTGCAGTGCCCCCTCAGGCATGGAAAGGGGACACAGCTTCAGCCAGGGTTAGCAATTGAACTGGATCTGCTCTGTAACCAAGAGAGGTTTTAGTTCCAGGTGGCAAGCTTTTGCACGCCTCCTTCTAAAGAAATTCATTTCTCTAAACTGTTCTGTACCCTCATTCCAGATTTTTCCCCTACCTGTGATGGAGGAAAATAAACAAGGATGCCCCATAAACTAACACAGAAGCAAATTTTTGTTATCTAGTCTAGTCTATCTAGTCTATACATTGCGAGTTGTGCTTTGGTCAGAAACATATTTATTTCCTTCTAATGATTCATTTTCATTTCCTAAGAATCCACTGAAGACAAAATGGTAGATTTTTAGAATAGTACTATTTTTTTTAACTTATTTTATCATTGACTTGATTCTCACCACTGGCTCATTAACTTTACATATTAACAAGCCAAAAGGTTGATTTTGCTTCCCAGAAAGAGTAAAATATTGGTGACAATATAAAACACAGAGAAGATACGTTCAAATGAGTCTTCTTGTCTAAAATAAGGCATAGTGCAAGAAAGGGGATAATAATAGAAATGCTAAATTAATTGATCAGTATTACTTAAGTCACAGATACCACCATAGTTCCGATAAAGCTAAAAATAAGAAGCTATAGGCTGCCTATAGCATTTGCCTAGTCATAACTACCAGCAGGCAGAACAGACTCCCTCTAGCCAAAATCAGTTAGTTGCTCACTAGTTCCGCCGCCACCCTTCTTTCTCTGCACATGGAAAGGAAAGACCTGCTAAGTGTTTAATCTGTGTCCAGGAAATAAAGCTTTTCATTTTACAACCTAACCAAGTCCTAATAAAAGTGTAGGATGCTGGGAGAAACAACCTCAACCCTGAAGCAATGTTTTTGGCCAAGAGTAAAACAAGGAAGGCCTGAGCAATTTGTTTGAGCAGGAACTGACAATATCAACAAAGTGCGATGTGTCTGTGGAGCAGTGTTTGATCAATGTGAGGCAGCCATAAACATGAGACTACAATCCAATGGTGCTTTGCACCCCCTCCCCCTCTAGTTTTTTTTTTTTTTTTCCTTTTAAATCCTCTTCTGTCCTTTGGTGTCTTAACATGGCCTGATCTAAGATGCTCATAAGTACACAGACCCTGTTGGGCTGGTGCTTTCTCCCTGGTTGCTGTAGAGGACGCTTATTTATTTATATACTTGGACCTGATGCTGGTGCTGCTGTGGGTTGCAGTGGTGCATTTTCTCTGGCATGCCCACACCCCTTGCACCACCACCTCTAATCTGCTGTGAAAAGCAGCACTTTTTAAATAATTGGCTTACATACTTAATACAAGAGACCCATGTTTTTAATAAAAGAGAATGCAGCTGATGGAATCTCTCCGGGTAGAGAGAGAGAAAATCCTCCTCCAGGCTGAGAGAATGAGACACCAGCAGACAGTTATTTTGCACTGCAGTGAATCCACAATTCATGGGAAATGTTGAAGGCAGAGGAGGCGACCCCCAAGTGCAGTCCTTTGCCCACATGCTCTATAATAAATAATCTCACACCAGCCCAGCAGTGTGTGCAATGACGTGCCGGGGCCAGCACGCACAGATTGGCAGGGAAAACACATCCAGCGGTGTCGAGTTTTCATCGCAATCACCGAATTAACTGATTTCCCCACATCACACTCCCACTACCCTGCGTAGAGAGAGCGCGCGCGCGCGCGCGCGCGCACACACACACACACACACACGCAGAGTTGAGAAATGCAAGTTACTGAGAGGTGAAATAGGGCATCTAGGAACACGTTTCAGCATGGATTAGAGACCCAAGTGATGTGTCAGCCTCCCGGGGTACTTGTGAGAAGGTGGGAGTGCGAATGGTGGGAAATGGGAGGAGGCAGCGTAAGCAGGGAGAAGGCTGCCGGCTTTCTCGGGGATGCTGGCACATTTCATATCTGGAATTTACATTTAACATAAAACACAAAAAAGATGGTAAGAAATACCTCCGCAAGGTCAGTTAGTTAATTCAGAAAAACTCTGTCCACTCTGTTTTCCTTCACATCATAAATATGCATAAATAAAATCCATCCCAGTCCATATCCTGCAAGATAGGAGGCAGGATGCATTCCAAGGACTTGCTGAAAGACGGTTCATTGACCTCATTTAAATCCTCCAAAGGCCAATTGGGTTTTGCACGCCTGCGGTCTACTTGTGTCTTACTTCCAGATTCATTTTACCAAGGGACAAATACATTTGATCAACTTATCCTTCCCACAACTACAGAAATGACGACAGAGGGGTTAGAGGTGGGCAAAGATTTAGCAAGAAATCAAGAGTCACCTAGCTTTGAAAATCCTATAGTCCATCATTTCCCATCCATCCTTCCTGTATCTCACTCCCGCATCCCTGTATGACTCCTCTCTTCAAAGCAACAACTTTCCTCCCCCCGGCCCGGCCCCCCCAGCCCTGGCCTGCCGCCTCCGCCTCACCACCCCCCAAGTGCGCTCTCCCCACGCCCTCCTACTCCGCACATGGCCATTCACTTCATCACCCGCGTCCTCCTCCCCTTCCACAGGGCCCCCTCCTCCTCCTGCAAGAGGGAGGATCTGAGGAAAAGTGCACCCCGGTTCCCCAGCCGCTCTGCATCCAAACCCAGTGATTTGCATCATAACAGCGTTTTGTGCGGTTCCCCCCACCGCGGTCGCAGGGGTTCGTACATTGCACGTGAAAGGACAATATTAATGACGGAAAGAAGCGGCAGGAGCAGAGCCATAGAGAGGTCGGGAATCCGAGGGGAAATCCCTTCGCAGTAAAGTAACTGCTTAGGTGCGTAGATTTCTTTGCTTAAAGAAAAAAGGAAAACAAAAAAAAAAAGAACAGAGAGGAAAAGAAAACCAGACAGGCTGATTAATTTTAAAAAACAGGCTTGTTGATAAAGTAGCTTTGAGTCTTTTAACTTTTCCCTTCCCCTTTCCCTTATTTCTTGATTTATTCTCTCTCTCCTTACCCCCTTTTTCTTTTTCTTTTCCTTCTTCCTTTCTCTCGCTCTTTTACATCCCAGACAGTCTCCTCTCCTTTCGGAGGTGCATGACACGTCTCACGACACACCTGCCCCCGGGGATGTCACTGCAGTGCACATGGCGCTGCCGCTGCTGCTGTTCTCGCCGTCTCCGTAGCTCGCTCCCAGGCTCTCACTCACTTTTCAAAGACACACGGATGTGATGGTGGGAAGCAGAGAAAAGAGCAAGGCGACCCGGAAAGGGGGAGGTGAGAGCGAGGAGGAGGGTGGAGAGGGCGGGTCAGGAGCGTGATGTGGGAGGTGGCCGGTGGGGGTGGGTGGGAGGGTGTGATGTTCAGAGAAGGCGCCAAGTGCCCGCCGGAAGGCGGGAGGGGTGGGGGGTGCTGCTGGCGGGGACTGAGTGAGGGATGGAGGCAGCTCAGGTGGGTGAAGAGGCGGAAGGGGCCGCGCACGGGGCTGCCTGCTGGGAGCGCAAGGCTGAGCCAGGGCCGGAGACCCGAGGGCTGGAGCCAACTGCCGCCGCCCCTGCCGCACCGGGGAGTAGGGGGGGGGGTGCACATCGCCGGGGACTAGGGGACTGGAAGGGGCAGAGTGGAAATGCGAGGTGCAGTGGGCGTGATGGGGAAGGGCGTGAAGCTGATGCTCCCTCGGCGGGGCGGGGATGACCTGGTAGAGGAGCCCGCAGACGCTGTAGAAGCGGAGGACGGCGCCGCGTCTCCAGGTCACGGTCCCTTCTCTAAGGGGCTGGGAAGGAACGAGGGGGCGAGAAGATGCTGGTGACGGGGGCCCCAGAGTGCAGGGGCCGCCGGCGTCCTCCTGGCTGGACCCTCGGTCCCCGCTGCGGTGCTCGAACCCTCGGACCCGGACTGGAGGCAGCAGAAGCGGCAGCTGCGACGCACCCGCAGAATGGGGTTGCGGTGGGCGGAAGAGTGTCTCCTGCTGCTGCTGCTGCTGCTGGTGGTGGTGCAGCCGCGACAGCCCGTCAGGCAGGCACCGGGTCGGAGCTCGCCTTCCCCTCGGCTCGCACCGCAAGTCCCAGAGCCCGCCGGGGCTGCCCGAGCAGGTGGTGCAGGAATCCGGGGTGTTGGAGAAGGTGCAGGCGAGGGCTGCAGGGGTGGGCAGGTCACGGAAGGGAGGGGGGGCAGAGGGGGCGCAGGCAAGCAGCAGCCGCCGCTCGCGCTCGGGGTGTCTCGGGGTCCTGGCAGGGGAGGCGGCGGCGGTGGACGCAGCGCTGGCGGCGGCGGCTCCCGGATGCTCGAGCTGCAGCAGCAGCAGCAGCAGAGGCACCGGCGGCGGCGGCTCCCGGATGCTCGAGCTGCAGCAGCAGCAGAGGCACCGGCGGCGGCGGCGGCGGCGGCGGCGGCGGCAGCAGCTCTACCCAGCGCCAGACCCAAGGGCAAGCTCAGCGCGGCGGAGACCCCGCCCCCACCCTGGCAGGGACAGACACAGCCCCCGGCCAATGGGAGCGCACCCGCCTCCCGGGCCTGGCCAATGAGAGGAGGCGGTGGGAGGAGACAAGCGCCGGGAGAAACCAACTGGCTTCTCAAGGACCCTTGGGGCAGGGAGGACCCGACCCCCGCCCACACCCCTCCCACGGTCTCACCTCCTTGGACACGTCTCGCCCCGACTTCACAGGGGAGACCCTCGCCCGCCTTGACCGCGCCTTCCCTCAGGAACGGTTCAGCCAATCGCCACCGCGAGGGGGCGGGGTTAGCCACGTCCCCGGCAGGTTCTGGGATCCGTGGGGCCTGGGCCAGATCCTGGGTGCGAGGTGCTTGTGCGCATGCGGACTCCGAGAGCAGATGGTGGCTGCACCTGCCCACGCACCAGCTGCAGCACATTCTCCAACGCTCTCAGCAGCAAAGGGAGAGAGGGCAGGGGGCGGGGGGAGGCTAAGTGTAGGGAGCGGCGCACCTGCCTGCCTGCAGCATCACTCACCAGAGTTCATATTTTACCTTACGTTGCCAAGATGCCCTGTCCAGCAGTGAGGAACCCTATAATTCCCAATCTCTGTGTCACTTTCAAGTGAGGATTAAAGATAGGCATGAGTTTTCTACACACTCCCTTTTCACATCTTTACAATCTTTGCTCCTACGTGTTCCAGATAAGGAAGAGGGCTGCTGATCTCTACATAAGACTTTCCCGAAGCAGCTATGTCAGAGGTTTCCAAGACTATCACCAGATTCAGTGATTTGCTAGAACCCACAGGGCTCAGAAGTTCTTGTACACATAATTATGGCTTATTACAGCAAATGGACAAAAAGCAAAGTGATTTTTTATAAAGCAAAATGATTAAAGGAAAATAGTACATGGGGCAAAGTCTGAAGGAATCCAGATGTAAGCTCCCGAAAGTTCTCCCTCAGTAGAGGACATGGTTAATTTCCCTAGCAACAAGATGAGGAAACCTGTTTGAAGTATTGTCTACCAGTGAGGTCACCTGAGCCTACAACACCAAGGCTTTTATTGGTGGTCCACCACGTAGGTATATAGCCATTGCCTACAAGACCAGTTTCTGAGGCTCCAGAAACCCAGGAGAACAGGTGTTCACCATAAATCACAACGTTTGCACATATTCTCTAGAAAGACTGGTATAACACCTCAGGGACACAGGCATACAAAACATTTATATTGTTTAGAATCCAAATATTTTTTAACAACTTTGTTGAGCCATATCTCACATACCACACTATTCACCCATTTAAAATGTACAATTCATTGGTCTTTTCCTATTCAGAGATATGTACAACCATCTCCACGATTTTAGAACATTTTCATTACTGGAACTGTGATTTACAGTTCTGCACATAGGAAGCTGAGAAGTCAACTCTCTGTCCTAACAACAAGTAAACAAGCTGAATAGACTTAAAAATCAACTCTTCTCAGATCTTTAAGAGGGGGAAGACACAGGAAAAATCACTGATCCCAAGATTGGATATATAGAAAGGTGAATGAATAACAGGAGGGAGTCATAGCTTACCTGGAGCAGACACTCACAAGCGGAAACACCTGTAGGAACCAGGCCTGAGATGAAAATTTGAACTGTACTTGTACTTGAAAACTTGAATTTCTGGAGTCTCAGAGCAAGCAACTCTGGGGATTAAAAACTCCAAGGGGATCTAGTCATAGAAGAAACTCCCACAATACTGTTAGACTCACTTCTAGGAGCTCCATCAGATTCCCACAATAAATACTATTAAAAAAATTCCCTGGGGCTTACAGCAGGGAAGGGGAAGAGAAACCATTTTGAAACATGCCAAAGCACTCCATTTTTCTTAATTTCTCTTCACTCCACACCTATCTATGTAGAAGTCTGAAAATTCAACAAAAATATTTCTGGAACTATTAAATGAGTATAGCGAGGCTACAGAATGACAGGTTAATATACAAAGGTCAACTGATTTCCTACATGCCAGCAATGAACAAGTGGAATTTGAAATTAAAAACACAATGCCTAGCCAACACTTGTCTCCTATGTTGTTAATTTTAGCCATTCTGACAGGTGTGAAATGAGATCTTTTGTACTTTTGATTTGTAATTCCCTGATGATTGATGTTGAGCATGTTTTCATTGATGTTGAGTCTGTTAGCCATCTCTATGTCTTCTTTGGAAAAATGTCCATTCATGTCTTCTCCTCATTTCTTAACTGGATGATTCATTTTTTGGGTGTTGAGTTTGATAAGTTCTTTATAGATTTTGGATACTAACCCTTTATCAGATATGTCATTAACAAATATCTTCTCCTATTCTACAAGGTTGCCTTTTAGTTTTGTTGATTGTTTCCTTCACTGTGCAAAAGCTTTTTACATTGATGAATCCCAATAGTCTATTTTTGTTTTTCTTTCCCTTCAGGAGACATATGTAATAAGAAGTTGCTACAATTGGTGTCAAAAAGGTTGCTGCCTGTGTTCTCCTCTTGGATTTTGATGGTTTCAGATCTCACATTTAGATCTTTAATCCATTTGAACGTAAGAAAGTGGTCCAGTTTCATTCTTCTGCATGTTGCTGTCCAGTTTTCCCAGCACTATTTTTTGTTAAAGTGACTTTTTTTCCAGTGGGTATTCTTTCCTGCTTTGTTGATCAGCTGACCATATAGTTGTCAGAATCCATTTCCGGGTTCTCTACTCTGTTCCACTGATTTTGGTCTGTTTTTGTGCCAGTACCACACTGTCTTAATCACTACAGCTCTGTAATACAGCTTGAAGTCCAGAATTGTGATGCCTGCAGCTTTGTTTTTCTTTTTCAAGATTGCTTTCGCTATTCAAGGTCTCTTCTAGTTCCATACAAATTTTAGGATTGTGTGTTCTAGCACTGTGAAAAATCCTGGTGGTATTTTGATAGGAATTGTATTAAATATGTAGATTGCTTTCAGTAGTATAGATATGTTAACAATATATGTTCTTTTGATCCATGAGCATGGAATGTTTTTCCATTTCTTTGCATCCTCTTTAGTTTCTTTCATCAGTATATTATAGTTTTCAGAATACAGGACTTTCACCTCTTTCGTTGAGTTTACTCCAAATATCTTATGGATTTGAGTGCAACTGTAAATGAATCAATTCTTTAATTCCTCTTTCTGCTGTTTCACTATTGATGTATAGAAATGCAACAGATATCTGTATATTGATTTTCTACCCTGTGACTGTACCGAACTTGCGTGCCAGTTCTAGCAACTTTTTGGTAGAGTCTTTTAGGTTTTCCGTATAGAGTATGATGTCATCTGTAAATAGTGAAAGTTTGATTTCTCCCTTGCCAATTTGGATGTGTTTTATTTCTTTTTGCTGTCTGACTGTTGAGGGTAGGACTTCCACTGCTATGTTAAATAACAATGGGTGAGAGTGGACCACACTGTCTTGTTTTTAACCATAGAGGAAAAGCTCTGTTTTCCCCACAGACAATGATATTAGCTGCGGGTTTTTCACATATGACCTTTGTGATATTGATATAGATTCCCTCTATCCCTACTTTGCTGAGGGTTTTTATTATGAATGGATGTTGTATTTTAAGGGGAAACCTCTCACACTGTTGGTGGAAATGAAAACCGGTATAGCCACTCTGAAAAATAGTACAGAATTTCCTGAAAAAGTTAAAAATAGAACTACCTTATGATCAAGGAATTGCACTACTGTGTATTAACCCAAAGGATATAAAAATACTAATTCGAAGGGATACATTCACCCCAGTGTTTATAGCAACACTATCAACAATAGCCAAATTATGGAAAGAGCCCAAATGCCATCGACTGATGAATAGATAAGCAAATGTGTATATATAAATAAATGGGATATTACTCAGCCATAAAAAGAATGAAATCTTTCCATTTGCAACAACGTGGATGGAGCTATGGAGTATTATGCTAAGCAAAGTAAGTCAGTCAAGTAAGATAAATGCCTTATGATTGCACTCATATATGGAACTTAAGAAGCAGAACAGATGAACAGGGGGTAAAAGAGAGGCAAACCAGGAAAAAGACACTTAGCTACATAGAAGGAACTGATGATCACTCTTCCCAGGTGAGCAGGGGATGCATTACATGGGGGATGGGTATTAAGGAGACCACTTTTGATGAGCATGGGGTATTGTATGTAAGTGATGAATCACTAGGTTCTGAACCTGAAACTAATATTGAATGGTTAACTGTAATTTACATAAAAAATTGGAAAAAAAAGACCCACAATAACATTTACATTAACAGTCTCAAAATTGAAATACTTAGGGCAGCCCAGGTGGCTCAGTGGTTTAGCACCACCTTCGGCCCAGGGCCTGATCCTGGAGACCCGACATCGAGTGCCACATCAGGCTCCCTGCATGGAGCCTGATTCTCCCTCTACCTGTGTCTCTGCCTCTCTCTCTCTCTCTCTCTCTCTTTCTCTGAATAAATAAACAAATAAATAAGTAAAAAAATGAAATACTTAGATGAACAAAAAAACAAACAAAAACTAAATAAATGGAGATATATTCTATTTTTATGGACAAGATGATTCAATATTATGAAAATGTAAAATATATATATATATATATATATATATATATATAAAGGGGGGATAGAGGGAGCTATCAATGTAATACCAATTAAAATCCCATCAGGTTATTTTATATGTATCAAAAATTAATTCTAAAATTTATATGGAGAGACAAAATATCTAGAATAGCCAACACACTATTGAGGGAGAACAACAGAGTTGGAGGGCAGATGCTACTTGGTTTTAAGACTTACTACTCAGCTATAGTAATCAAGGCAGTGTGGCATTGACAAAAGAACAGACAAATAGAGTAATGGGCCAAAACAGAGATCCCAGAAATAGATCTCCATAAATACAGTCAACTGATCTTTGACAAAGGAGAAAAGGTAATACAATAAAGATAGTCTCTGCAAAAAATGATGCTGAAAAATTGGGCAATCATCTGCAAAAACATGGGCCTAGACACAAATCTTGTACCCTTTACAAAAAATAACTCACCTACATGTGAAAAAGAACAGTATAAAACTCCATGAAGAGAGTATATGAGAAAACCTAGATTACCTTGGCTATCATAAGGTCTTTTTACCACACCACCAAAGGCAAGATCCATGAAAAAAAAAAAGATAAGCTGAATTTCATTAAATTTAAAAGCTTTTGCTCAATGAAAATCAATATCCAGAGAATTAGAAGATAAGCCACAGAATGGGTAATATTTTTTTCCAAAAAATGCACCTGATAAAAAACCATTATCCAAAATATACAAAGAACTCTTTTTTATTTACAAGATTTATTTATTTATTTTAGAAAGAAAGAGAGTGAAAGAAGATGCATGGGAAGCATGAGTGGGGGTAGGAGCAAAGGAAGAGAATCCTCAAGAAGACTCCTTGCTGAGCTCAGACCCTGAGGTGGGGCTCAGTGTGGGGAAGGAACGCCAGGCTCCCATTCTACCTCACTACCTATGTGATTATGACTTGAGCCAAACCAAGAATTGGTCACTTAATCGACTGAGCATTCAGGGGCCCCTTAAATATGCCAAGAAGTCTTAAAACTCAATAATAGGAAAACAAACAGCTCGATTTTAAAATAAGCCAAAGATAGGTTAGGGGCACTTGGGTGACTCAGTTGGTTAAGCATCTGACTCTTGATTTTGGCGTGGGTCATAATCTGGGGTCCTGGAATCAAGCCTCCCATTTGGCTCCATGCACAGTGGGGAATCTGCTTAAGGATTCTCACTCTCCCTCTTTCTTTGTCCCTCCCCCTGCTTGCACATTCTCTTTATGTAAAATAAAAATAAATAAATCTTTAAAAATAATGATAATAATAAATAAAAATAAGCCAAAGACCTTAACTGATACTTTACCAAAGATAATACACAAATGGCAGATACACGTATTAAAAAATGCTTCACAATATATGTTATCAGGTAAGTGAAAATGAAAATAACAGGGAGATACCTGCACACACTTACTAGAATGGCCAAAATCCAGAACACTGACAACACCAGGTCCTAGTAAGGATAGGAAGCAAGAGGAAATTTCACACACTATTGGTGAGGATCAAAAGTGGAACAGGCACTTGGAAGACAATTTCAAAGTTTCTCGCAAAACTAAACATACTCTTAATATATAATCTAGCCACATTCTCCTTGGTATTTACTCAAATAAATAGAAAATCGTGCCCACACAAAAACTGGCACATGTATGTTTATAGCAGCTTCAGTTTAATTTGCCAAAAGTTGGAAAAAACCAACATGGCCTTGAGTAGAAGAGTGAATGAGTGAATGGATGAATGAATGAATGAATAAATATTTATCTAGCACTAAAAATAAATGAGCTATCAAGCCACAAAAAGACAATGAAGAACTTTCAGTACTAGTATATTAGCATATATATTAACATTTTAGTAAGAAATAGAAACAAATAGAGAAGGCTACATGATTCCAAATATGTGACATTCTGGAAAAGATAAAACTCTGGAGACAATAAAAGTATCTGTAGTCAGCTGGGGTCGGGGTGGTTGGAAAAATGAATAGGTAGAGCACAGAGGATTTTTAGAACAGCGAAAATACTCTGTATGATATAATAATGATGTATGTATGTCATTATATATTCATTCAAACCCATAGGATGAATAACACCAAGAGTGAACCCTAAGGTGAACTATAGACTTTAGGTGATTATGATGTGTCAAAGTAGCTTACCGTTTTGGTAGAAAAAAAAAAAGTAGGCTGATTGTTGATAATGGGATAATGTGTGTGGGATATAGGGGGAGAGATGGGATCTCTCCCTCCCTCTCAGTCTTGTTGGCAACCTAAGCTACTCTAAAATAGTAAAACCTTAAAAAAAAATCCAGTACCCTTTAGCTTTCACCACCTTATGATCCCAGCTACCTTCCAAGCCATAAGCAATCAGTCATTTATTTTATGTTTCTATACCTTTGCCTATTCTGGATTTGTAGTGAATCTTCAAGATTGCTAATACTGTGGCTGCACTGGCTCATATGATTTTTATTTTGGTTATAGGACACATTTCGGCAAGAAATCATCAAGGAACTTCGAAGAACAAGATTTATAACTCACACGTCCTGGAGGGAATATGGCATGCCAAAGGCACAGAGTAAAGGCAAGGTAGAGAGAAGGGGGTGAGAGACATAGAAGATGGAGAGAGAAAGGGACGGACAGAGAGACAGACAACCCTGAACTTGGGGTTCTGCCTTTATTAGGGTTCAAGTGTGGAGTGTTTATAGAGTTTCATGCGTTCACTTTTCACCAGCTAATTTAAAGCATAAGAGCAGGAATTAGGGTTGGGGATGTAAAAGCAGGGTCCCTCAAGCTGTCAAGTATCTCAGTTAACTAAGGCTTTTTTGCGAAAGGAAACTTCATGGCGGGGGTGGCCTAATTCCATGCCTGGTTGTTTTGCTAGTAGTTGGGTCACAGAACTAATAATATATTTATTCAAGATGACTGTCTTTTAATAAAAATTTCCTGGCCATAAAAAAAACCTAATGTCAACCGCTCATACAACACCACCATCAACAACAAAAAGCTTCATGTCAGGCACTTATATTACACAGAGAATCTACATTATCACATTTGCTTGTTTTATGTATCTCCTCGCACTCTTGCTAGAGACAAAGGAGAACTCCCCAGGATAGAACAGCTTCACTCTGTCTTCCCAGCAGGAATTCCAAAATTTCTGTGGACAAGTGCTTGATATATTTGCCTGTTAGTGAATGTAGTAATCCTGCCTTTGATCTACCATGCATTTTCTGCATGAATTTATGGAGAGATGAAAGCTGATGCCCTGTCATTTTAGACCATTGAGCTCCGGACTCAAAGGAACCACATTTGAACATATGAAGAAACTATGTGACATTACCTGAGGGTTTGTGATGAACTGGATATTCCCTATTTGCTCATCCCAGACTTACCTTCCCCCCATCCCAATCCTGCTGTGTCGCAGAGGCTGACCTCCATGGACTTCATCAATCTGGTTGTCTTGCCTCTGCTGCTAGTTGTGATCAGCCCATGGAATGCACACATCGGACGCTAGAGGAAGATGAAAGAGAGATACATATCAGGTTTCTTATTTCTCTGTGTTTCTCTCTGCTCGTTTGAGGGTTTGTGTGTTTTTTATTGTTGGTGGTGGTGTTTTTGTATTGTTTTGTTTTTAAACATGTGTATTTCTCTACTACTGTCCACAGCTTCTGGTCATGCATTACACAACTGTACTTCTAAGAGCGTTCTGATAGCCGTTCCCTTCTTTATCCCTTCACGTCTAAGGGGTAAAAGACGCATTGATTGCTTGCTGCTGCTTCATGTTCAGGGCAGGCGCTTCACCGTTCTTTACATTTCCCTTAATCATCCCAACTCCTGTATAAATACCACCTTGTGTAACTCTCTCTCATTAGACTTTTTCCAGTTACCTCTTGAGTGTGCCTGTTTTATGCTAGTAGTTTGAAAAATACATGAGATTCTCATTGGGTACAATTACTGGATAGAGATTTGCTTCTGTTTGGCAGAATGTGTGGGAAGAAATAAGCAAAGGACTATTTGGTTCTATTTGGTTTAACCATTGTACAGAAAGTAATTTTGCATTTTCCATGTACTTTGAAATGTTTCTCAACCTACTTCTTTAGTGTTGGGTTGGTGGGCATGTTCTTGATTCCAGCCAACAGATTATAATAAGAGGTGCCATGTATCATTTGTAAGCAGAGGCAGTTCAGAACTGTAGTAAATTCTCCATGCTTTATTTTCCTCTAACTTAGCCGCAGCTAAGGCCAGATTTTCTCAGGATAAAGAAGACTTGCCCTCCCAATACCAGCTCTCCAAATTTTCTGACGTAAAACCATGAATACGTTAGACTAAGTAATGAAAATTTTGACATATGAGTACTACCTTGCATGTTTTATAGTAAAGATACATCTGCACAATAATAAAGTCCATTTGTAAAGTGTTTCTCTGTTACATCATTTGTAACAGCAGAAGACTAGAAACTATTAAAGCTTCCACAAATAAAAACAAGTTAAATAAACTGCGGTTTAAACACACAGATACAGAAAAATTGCAGGCTATAATGCTACGTTACCTGAAGAACACTCTCTATGGATTGTCAACTTTTTGTAAGAGGAAGAAATATAAGTACATATTCCTGTTTGCTTTATTTGTGTGAAGAAAAAGTAATATAATAACAAAAACATAGTAATGTAGTGGTCTCAAGATGAGTGAGGATTGGGTGGAAGTAACAATTCTAAATGTACAGCTTCTCAATTAGTTTGAAACATTTTTGAACCATTGAATGTAATGATTTATTTAACAAATGACAATTGAATATTTTTATCTCTAACATCAGAAAAATAAAAATGAGTAAGAGCAATGCACTATACATTCTCAAAAAAATGAATCAATGGAACACCAAAGAAGGCCTCAGAAGAAATGCAAGTGAAGCAAATATTCAGCTGTTGACACCTGTAGGTAGAGGATCAATTTGTTTCAATAATGATGCTGGAGAGATTAAATTCCTACTGCAAAATGTAGATAATGTATGTGTCTCAAAATATATTTTAAAATAAGATATTACTCAAAGATATATTTTGAAGAATTATAATATGCACAAATTATTTTTGAAGGGTGTGAATATATATGTGTATATATATCCATATATAAAGATTAGCTTAAATAAATATAAGATTTCTGCATGTCAAAAATCATAAAATTTCAAAACAAAAGACTTAGGCAAAAAAAATGTGAGAGAATATAATTTTCCAAAAAATAGTGAAATAAAAATCTGATATCCTTAAACAAAAAAGAGATAAAATGGTCATTTGAAAAAATAGTAATAGAGAAACTGAAAAAAGCTGTTATGCCTAGAAACTTTCAAAGGAGGAAATACAAGTAATCAATAATTGCATTTATGTAGTCCAATGTTAATTGTGATCAACTGATAACCAGATATCGTTCACTAGGCTGTCATAACTGAAAATGATTTTTTAATGCACAATAATTTACAGTTGTTCCGGGAATATATGTGGTAAGGTGCTTGTAGACATATCAATAGGTGAATAGGCAACTTAGCAACACACGTCAAAAGCCCTAAGAATATGAGAAAATATAGATGTTTCCCCAATTGGGGCTATTGCAAGTAATAATTCGTTGAGCAAAATGTCAGCTATTTTCTCTAATTTTAGGTTACATACTACTCAATATAGAGTTATTTTTTTAGTATGTGTATAAACAATGACTATAACTTTTCCATATATTTATGGCTGCATGTTTTATTCTATGAAATGCTTTCTTGTGTTGATCTCATGACTGGAAGTGTTTTCATTTGATGAAAATAATTATTAGGAGCAAACAGTTTTTAACCTGATAGTTTCTTTTCCATTAGCTTTGCGAACAAGAATTAATACAAGAACACTTCTCCAAAAATGATCTCTCATTCAACAACTATCAATGAGCATCTACCATATATCAGATCAGGTATGGTGTTAGGTGCTAGGAATAAGGCAGCAAACTGTAAAAACAAGACAAACAAGTAAAAAAATAATCCTGCCTGTATACAGTAACTAATATTCTAGTGCATTTTGAAGCACTGAAAAGATGATAGTTTCTGTAACCAGATATGTGAAAATAATCAAAATAAAAAGATACCTTCACATGTTCCTACCACTTGCTCTTTTTTAAATAATCACATACAGCTAATTGCCTTCCCTGTCCCTTTCCAACACAGTTCTTTTTCTTTATGATAATAATAAAATATTCATTAAATAATTAATTCGGAGAGACAATATTAAGGTAAAAGATTTTCAAGTTCTCAAACTCATCATTGATACATATCCTCCAATATTCATTTATATTTTGTCTATAGTTCTACATTAAAATATTTCACTTGCCTGGGGAAACATTTAACAATATTTATAACAAAGAAAACCTACCCTTGGAGAGTGGAAGCAATGCTGAATTGTTTCCTACTATTCATTAAAGCTCAATTATAAAAAAAAAAATATTTATGGAATTAATCTGTTTTCTTTCTCCTCTTCTTCCCCATTTTTCTCCTCTCCCTTTCCTCCTTCTTCCCCCTTTTTTCCTCCTCCTCCTTTCCCTCCTTCTTTCCCGTGACTCTAAAGTGATGTGCTATATCAGATTTTGTATATATTTGTGCTTATGTTTGAGTATAAATATATATCTTCTGATATATTATACATATATAATCTACATATATAGCTACATTATACATATATATTATGACTACTCTAATATTTAGTAAGTTTTTAAGTGATTATTTTTATAATGAGACTTTTGAATAAAATATTTAGGCTCCCCTTTGTATTCATTATGAGAAAAAAATCTTGCATTCTCTTCCTCCCTCATACCTTCCTCTGCTCCGTCACTTAATATTATCTTCCTTTTGTGTTTATCTTTGTATGAAATCTATGCTTTTGTCCCTGAATTTATCATTTTATTTTTTAAATTTATTTATTCATAGGGACACAGAGAGAGAGAGAGAGGCACAGACACAGGCAGAGGAAGAAGCAGGCTCCACGCAGGGAGCCAGACGTGGGACTCGATTCCAGGTCTCCAGGATCACACTCCGAGCTGCAGGCTGCACTAAACCGCTGTGCCATCGGGGCTGCCCGAATTTGTCGTTTTAAAAGATGTCCTTTGGCTGCAAGCTATTGTGCATAAGGTAATAAGGAGAATTATTTTAATATCCAAATTATTTTGTTTTCCTTTATTCATTTGATATTATCAGAATATCCAATATTTATATTCTATCCTATTATTCCTATTCCTGCCTTGGTTTTTATGGTTTCAATTTTTAGTTGAATATATTAAATTCATTCCACTGGAGGATCCCTGGGTGACTCAGCGGTTTAGCGCCTGCCTTCCGCCCAGGGCACTATCCTGCAGTTCCTTATCAGGCTCCCTGCACGGAGCCTGCTTCTCCCTCTGTCTCTCTCTCTGTGTCTCTCATGAATAAATAAATAAATAAAATCTCTAAAAATAAGTAAATAAATAAATTCTCCCTAATAGTCTTTTGCCAGGATCTTTCCATTCACTTCTTACCTAACTATAGCCTTTCTTCCAGAAAGGCTTGTATGAAAAATGTATCCTGCTATTTTACGGTAAAAACTGTTTTGTCTATATACTTTATACTTGGAAGATGACTTTGCTGGATATAAGATCCTTGTATCATATTTTCTTTCCTTGAGTCTCTTTGCAAGTGTTGATCTTCTATCAATGAATATTGCAGCCAAAGTGATTACCTGGACCTTCATTTTCAATTTATCTGTCTTGTTTCCTTTCCTTTATAAGTGACATACTCTTTTTCACCAAGAAGCCAAATGGATCTTTCCTAATAAACTCAACGGAACATTTGTTTATTTCATTTTCTCCTTCACATATTCAGTTTTGCACATGTTATATATTTGGTTCCTGTCTTTTCTTTACTACTTGTTCACTACTTATTTGAATTTAGTTTCCTTTTGTTAATTTTTCTCATTTCACTTTTCTATGTATCCTACTGTTCTGTTTCTTTTCTTCCTATTTATCTTCCTCTTTACTGGCCATTCTTTCCTGTGTGCTTAGTGTTTTTTTTTTTTTTTTTTTTTTTTTGTAAAAGTTGTGATTACATATTTAATATTTTTGTGTTAATGTTGGGAGTGTTGGATTCAAATTTTATCTGCTTTAATGTCTCGGTTTTCTTCCATGTTTTTTCTCTGTTGGGAAGTTTTCCTATTACCCCTTTTCTTTTTTTTTTTTTATTACCCCTTTTCTTAAAGTAACATTATATGGATGCTTTATCTATTCCCCTTTGTTGGTTTTGTTGTTGTTTCTTTCTGTGAGGTTTTTTTTTTTTTTTTTTTTTGGTTTGCTTTTTGGCCTATTTTTGTTGAGTTGGATTTTCAGAGAAGAAATTAGCAGGGGATAGCAATGACCGCATTCTTAAGTACTGGTTCTTAACAACTTTTGTCTAATTTCTCTGTAGATGTTTGCCTTTTATTTATTGATATTATTTGATTACTGATATTAAGAGCCCTTTATTTACTAGAAATTATTTTGTTACATGCATAGTGTTATTTAAATGAGCATAGAAGTCCATGTAGTATTATTTTATAAATCTTTATAAATCCTCATTCACTTTATGTATAACCTTTTGTCATTGATGGTTCTATTAGGATAACATAAACCTCTTTAAATATTGCAAGCAATTTAGAGTTTAGCACAGCAAATTAAGTGCTTACAAATCTGTTGAAAGGACTGAGAAGTAAAAGGTCAGGGCATACCACCAATAGATCTCAGGTTTGTTGATAGCTTTGGGGGAATTATGAAGTTCCTATTTCCAACCCTGCTCAAAAGGTACGGGAAGTCACTGCTGTTGGTTGCTGCAGGGCAGGCTGTAACACTGAAGAGAATGATTCTTAATGGCCAGCAGACACTAAAAATTCTCACATTCACCATATCCATGCTTTTGCTTTCTGATGCAAAAGGAAGAATAGAACTGTTTCACTTCTGCCTTCCAGATCTAACAGTCACTCATATTATTATAATCTAAACCAAAGCCCTGCCACAAAGCACCCTGGGAAATTTGTTTTCTAGACATGCTTCTAAGCTATAGGAGAGAGCACGGAAGGTGGTGAGAATGGTTCTGAGTACCAACAATCCTTTTCCTCAGTGCCAGTACACAGCCTTCTATTCAAGCTTATCTCCCAAACAATGGCAACAAGATCATGTGACTGACAAAGATGATGTGCAAGTGACAATGTGTTTGCTCTTTTCCTGAAATCCTCATCATATGTTATACTATATATAGCATTAGATAGTCTTTATTTCTTTTCTAGTGTAATCACAAACCCCCTTCTATAACCTGTAAAGACTGATTAATAAGTCATTCCCTCAACCCTTTATAAAAATTGTGCAGAAAAAAAGAAAGTCTTCACTTTTTAAATTCATATTATTTACTTGTTTATTTATTTATTGTATACTCCATACCCAGTATGGAGCTTGAACTCACAATCCTGAGATCAAGAATCGCAAGTTCTACTGACCAATGTAGTCATGGCATGCTGAGAAAAGAAAAGCTTTAAAAAAGGCAACTGATAAGATACAGAACAATGAAGACAATATGATTATTTGTCTAGTCTTTGTTTAACAACTGGTATTTAGTTGCTATTTAAAACTTGTTTCTTTCACTTTCCACGCTACGTTCCATTTATACTCAGTCAGTGCCTCAAAAGTTTGTGATACTCTGCTTAGTAAGGTGATTCAAACTTTGACTCCTTAAATATCATGCTATGTTTGATATTTGATTGCTGTGGCCTTGAGAACCCATGAGTTGGACAAACATAATCCTCTCTGCTTCTACTGTGTAGCAGAAATTATATTGCACCTTACTATTAAGATTGTAACTACAAACAGTTGGCCTTTACCTATTAATTTGGTTGCATTAGAAACTCAGTAAGAGTAAGGTTTTTTTTGTTTTGTTTTGTTTTTAATTTCGAGTTCATTGAAACCATCACTGTGCCCTTGTAAAACAATTCCGCCTTTGGAAACGAACACCTGTAAACCATCAAAGCAGTAAATTATAGGGAGGGGAGACAAAATCATTTTTGAGGGTGTTCTGAGGGATTATAATGAAAGGAGTCATTCTCACTTTCAACCATTGAGTTTCCAATCTGTTTTCTAAGACAGAAAAAAACATTTGTGGTCATAAATAAAAAAAAATTTAGAACATTTCTTCAATTCTACCAGGTATTTTCTATAAGCCATTCCACTATATAACTGGACCAACTGCTTCTGGGTAATGAGGCACCCAACAAGGTGAGTGATTCCCTTGGGTATGAGTCCTTTGCTTTACTCTTTTGTTGTAAAGTGAATGCCTTGGTCAGAAGCAACATTGTATGGGATGATAATTGTAGCAAATAATGTATTCTATAAATCAGTGGGTAAGACTGAGGGCAGGAAAATTAGAGACACAGAATGGAAATGCTTATCTATAGTAAGTGATAATATCAATGGGGGGAAGGATTACTACTCTTTGATTCAAAAGGGTAAACATTCATTAAACTGCCACCAGAGCTTACTTCCACCCTTCCCTCTGGGGCTAGTGTTTGAGGTTTTTCTGACTCCAAGATACTTGGCAATAAAATCAAAGTGTAAGCCAATCTTCAATATGAGATCAAATGATGCTAACTTACATACACACATTTATAGTTGTATTACCAAAAAGATCCCTGGAAAAATGATAGGAGCTGATAGATTTTTTTAAATATATATATATATATATATATATATATATATATATACACACACATATATACATATACATATACATACACACACACAAGGGAAAATAGAGGTTCTATAATGCAATGTGAAAGATGTTAGTTTTTCTGATCCTGCTATGGTAATAGCTGAAATTAATCTCTCAACAGCTGAGAAATTTGGCAGAGGTATTTGGAGGCTGAGAATGTCCCTATGAGAACAAGAAGAAATTTTTAAAAATATAAGAGGAATAATCAAGAATAGAGAATTCCTGTTCACCTTTCCAGCTGTCACAAAGTGGTGGCTCATATTTTTAAAAATGATATAAAGAAAATTCCCCAGGGAAGGAATCAAGCCAACAGCTTTAAAGAGTAAAATAGCTGCAGAAATCTTTAAAGGAGTACATAGACTGAGAAAGTCAGGGTGAGGACATGGAAGCAGTAATCCAAATGGAAATAACAGGTCTGTAAAGATAGGATGGTGAGAGAAGAGAAAAACAGACAAGAACAAAGACACTTCCTACAGACATCTGAGGTTGTGCAGAGATAGAGTATGGAGAGTAAAAGGAAAAAAAAAGTTGCAGTTTAAGTTGGCACTAAAGAAAAACAATGGTGATACTTGTGCTCCCTAAATGATGGTAGCAATATTTATAAAGGAACTTCAGAAATAGGAAAGAAGGAGTCTGAGCTGATGCAAGGTGGCAACAAAATAATAAGCACTTGCTTATTTATTGGAAATGATCAGCTCAAGAACTAAGTTCAAGGAAGTAAGTACTCTAAAGAAATGTTTTACATATTTAAGCACATCTTACATATGATTTACTACACTATTTAAAAATAGTAATTGCAAACAGAATCTCGCCTTGGTAATTTTTGAAAATTGAAAGACTAAAAGTTGTAGACAATGAAACTGGACCTTGATTTCAAGAATTTTCTAAGCATAGCATAAAACATATGATAGGCACAACGGTAGCAAGGAGAAAAGCTATTGGGTTGAGGAATTTGAAGAGATACCATGCTTTAAGAGGAAAGTGGGAAGAATATTAATTTTATTTCTATGAAGCAAATGTTTGATTAGGAAAACAACAACACAAACAGTTTCTGTTTAAGACCATCTGTCTGAACACTGATGAAATATGTGAAGACATTTCCCAGCAACCCCATCAGCAGCCCATACGCAGTGGTGGGGGATTGTGTGTGAAGGGTGTATAGTGCAAGGTGCCAGAGAAATGAGACAAGCCTGCTTTTATAGCTTCTGTCTGTATATATGGCCTGGAGACTTTTTTACAAGGAGATTCTCAGGTACTTCCAGGAAAGTAAAATACACAAGTGAAACTGGGACTCTAATATACACTCAAAAATGAATTTTATTTAATGCAGCTGACATTGCTTTTTACAGGAGGAGCACAGGTTGTAGACAGATACGAAGAGAGTTCTCTAGAGAACAGTAGGAAGTACAATTAAACAGATCAAAGTAGCAAAACCATAAATGTGCTACCAGATGCAAAAGTGGCACTGTGGAATGTGACCATGCAGAGAGACTGACTCAAGGAGAACTACTGGCTTGCACTCTTTAGAGAGGACTGTGGTGCAAAACAAAACGTGGAGAAGAAAAGCAAATGAAATGAAGGCAAAATCCACTATTAGAAAGTAGAGCAAGGCTGAACAAAGAGCTTCCAGGGATCATTTTTGTGTGTGTGTCTTAGTTCTATGTGGTCTCCTCACAAGCAGGTTACTCACGCTACTTCAAGTTCCATTGCACACACAGGAGCAGCTTAACGGAGGGTTACGTACCTGTTTACAGGAGAACAATTACAGTTTATTGTTGTATTTTCCTGTGTCAAAGTGAACTGGAACATTACTTTGGGGAACAAATTTCACATTTCACTAACTCATGTGAAAGCATGAGCAGATAGGAATGCTTTCCGGAAGATAAATTTTTGAAGGAAGAAAAAGGGAAATCTTGAAAAGGATATGGTGAAGTACAGTATATGACAGCATAGGAGTATAAAAAGCCACTTAAAAAAGCAAAACCAAGAAAGTATCCTACTTAGAAATAACAAAGGAAATCTCTCTGTATAAAACAGAAATTGATGAGCTTGAGGATGAAGATATTAAAAACAGTTTTCAAACATCTAAGGGAAGTAGTAGAACAGAGTCAAAATAAAGTGGTCTTTTTGGAAGGAAAAGAAACTTCTGGTTAAAATATATATAATGTTCTGCCTGAGGGAACCAGGAGTGGAGGAGACCAGGGAACACACACTATGAAGTGCTTGAGAATCAGACGGCTCAAGTAATGAAAATAAATAATCGTAATGATGTCACATACACAAACATGCATACATGATAACCTGCTTACATGATATTTTACGTGAGTTGTTTGATGTTTTTAATAATCCTTCAGTCTAGTTATCTTAATTCCCATGTTGCAGGTGAAAACACTGAGTTTCAAAGAGATCTATCAAGATTTCCATGAAAAAATAGTTATTAATCTCCCTTATCATCACTTTTGCCTATGGACTCCTTATTTATGGAAGTGGATTCCCATATTTAGAATGAAATATAAAAGCTTGGGTTTTTATTTGGCATGTCTTTTTTTAACATTTCTTTCTAAAAATTCTTATTGTATTTTATGTAATTATTGGTCTGCATTTGAAGATAAATCAGGAAATAAAACTTTCTTTACCACCACTAGGTAGAAAAATACTGTGCTAGAAGACAAAATCATTCACTAGAAGGGCTAACCAGAGAAAT
Source organism: Vulpes vulpes (assembly GCF_048418805.1). Lineage (NCBI taxonomy): Eukaryota > Metazoa > Chordata > Mammalia > Carnivora > Canidae > Vulpes > Vulpes vulpes. The sequence goes on along the minus strand of NW_027325682.1, from coordinate 58,147 downwards.
TATAACATAAAAATAAAAAATAATAATTAGAAGAGTATTAAGGGAAAAGTGGTAAAAACTGGAGTGAATTCAATTTATGATAATAGATGTTACTTTTTAACATGTTTGTTGGTGTAAAACACATAGGTATCATATACACAGAACTTCTTAACATAGAGGGAATCCCACCTTATAAATAGGCTTCGATTTTCCACCTTACACCATTCTGGCATTGTGTTAAACACTATGAGAGACATGGAGTGATAGAAGAATTTTGTATTCAGGAGTGAATAAAGGGGAGAGGGTGGTATGCACAGATCAGGCAATATAACTATAATTAACCCTGAACATTTACTTTTCATTAAATTATTCCATTAGTTTTGTATTCATTCATTCACTCAACAAAGAATTTATATATTTATCTATATAATTATCTATAGCCACTAAGGAAACCAGTATGGACTTTCCATAATAAGTTAAAAATAGAACTATCATATGATCCTGCAATCCTACTTTGGGGTACATATCCAAAGGAAATGAAAATAGCATTATTTACAACAGGCAAGATATGGAAATAATATGTGTCACTTAATGGACAAATGGATTAAAAAAAGATGTGATACATATATATAAACACATGATGAAATATTATTCTGCCATGGGAAAGAAGGAAATTCTGGCATTGAAGACAATATGGATCTTGAGGGCTTATGCTAACTGAAATAAGCCAGACAGAAAAAAACAAATACTGCATGATATTATGTATGTGTGAAATCTAAAAAGAAAAACAAACAAAAAATCCAAAACACAGAAACACAAAACTCATAGAAACAGATAGTAGAAAAGCAGTTGCCAGAGATGGATCCATCTCTGGTAAGAGGGAAAAGAGGGAGAACTTAGTTAAAGGGTACAAACTTTCAGCTACAAGATAAAAGAAGTCTGAGCATCTAATGTGAAACATGGTAACTATAGACAACAACACTGTTACATAATTGAAAATTGCTAAGACATTAGAATTTAAATATTCTCACCAAAAACAAAACAAAACAAAACTATCATACCTCAGGGATAAATTATTAACATTTTTGTGGGCTTCATTCCAGGTTTAATTTTGTATATATACATATATGCATATGCACACATGTGTATATCTTGTTATATATATATATAATTTAAGGACCCTTTGTCATCTTATAGATCATGAACAGTTTCTTAATCATTTAGTAGTCTTCTATAATGCCATTTTAATAGCTATGTATTTTTCCAGTACATGTGTGTATATGTGTACATGTGTACTATTAATTTAATAATTTCTCTGTGTTGGGTATTTACATCACTGTCAACATTTCACTACTATAAAAATGTTGTATTAAGCATACTTGAGGTGAACGTGAACATATCTGTAAATTCTTCTTGTGAGGAGTCCCTAGAAGTCTAATTGTTACATATGATATTTTGCACAGTTTTCTGATTTCTAATATACATTGGTATTTATATTCCTAAATCACACTACAGAAAAATTTGAACTTTTTTTCAAACCAGCTGTTAAACATGAGTGTCAATTTCTTCACGCTCTTGTGAACAATGGGCACAATTAAAACTGTTTTAAACAACAACAAAACAAAATTTAAAAACTAAGGGAGAGTTTGCCCATTTACACTTTTCTTTTCTTTTTTTTTTCTTCCATTTACACTTTTCAAACAAATTCCTACTGGCACATATATCTTTTTCTTTATATATAGTACATAAATCTCTATAGTATATCTCTATTCTCTCTCTCTCTCTTTTAAATATTTTATTTATGTATTTATGAGACACACACACAGAGAGAGAGAGGCAGAGACACAGGCAGAGGGAGAAGCAGGCTCCAGGCAGGGAGCCTGACATCGACTCCCTCCTGGGTCTCCAGGATCACACCCTGGGCTGAAGGAGGCACTAAACCGCTGAGCCACCCAGGCTGCCCTCTATTTTTATCTTTGTCTCTGTATATTTAATATGTATTCTTATATAACTATTCCTCATTGATGAACCACCTAAGCTCCTTACTCTGAAGTCCTAGGCATATATATAGGTTCCTGTGTTCCACATATTGGTTTCTGGGCTTTCAGTGACTCCGGGTCACCAAAATTTTCTACAATTGTCTGGTGAATTAAGTGGAAGGTATTTCATGAAAGAAAGGTGTGGGATGAAGATGAGAGTGGAAAGGAAGGCTGGTGGAAAAATCTTAGAAGGTGCAAAATTTGGAAGCCACAGGGTTTGTGGCTGCTAGGGAGACTTTAAGTGGAAAAAAAGGTTTATTTGGAGAATAAACCTCTGCAGAGAAGTGGTTCTGATGGAAGCAAAATTGCTAATTCACTCCTGAGCAGAACTCCCCAGACTCAGAGTTAACTAAAGAAAGAAAGAAAAAAAGTTCTACATCTGCTTGCATAAAATTATTTATAACTCAAAGTAGTGTTTGGAATTTCACCAAGAAAAAAATTATTATGGTTAGCGTATACGCAATTTTCCAATACAAATAAACAGAAAGGGTTTGAGGTTATTAATCAATCATGTGTTGATACAGGTAAGTTTATGCTTATTGTTTTTTTTCCCTCACAAACATAAACTAAGTTACTCTGCAAAAAGAAAAATTGTGATTTGCTCTGAGTTTGCTTCTTGGAATGTGGATTACAGAGATATGTATTCTAATTATTCCCAGTGTAGGGATCTGAGGAAATTTACTGGACACTGGGAAGGAAAGCACCAGCATTGTAAGAAAATTGGAGAGTGATATTGTCGTTTCCAGAATTAACATGTCTTATTTCAAAACTGCCCCTAAATTTGTTGGTATGGGGAAAAAAAAGAGAGAGAGAGAGAAAACAGCATCTTCTCTGAGGTTCTAGATACCTGGTCCTGTCACTCAAAATACAGGTAATTATAATTATAATTTGAGAAAGTTAAATGACCTGGACTTCCTGGTAAGGCCTGTTTCTCTATCATTTGTAATAAGCATTCTATGGAAAGACGTCGTCCAATATTATATCAATGGATTTTTTTGTCTATTCCTGCTATTTCAAACAGCAGTTCTAATTCTTAATGGTGTTACAGAGAAAACAAAAGTCCCTTCCCATAAACAAGAAATTTTCAACCTGATTTTTAAGCGGACTGCTAATTGGAACATAAAGCATATTAAAATATGATGGGGACTCCAAGTGCCAGGAAAGACCAAAAGGGGGGCAAACTATGGGTTTATACATCAAATCTCAGGACACATCTTCAGCAAAAATCAAGGTCTCTGTGTATTTATGTGTGGTTTGAACAAGAAGACATCATACTAATTCAGAGCATAACTTTTTACTGGACGAAGACAAGTAATTTCTTTTTCAGTTATTAACCAAATAATAAATTATTTAAATAGGAGGTATTTAGATCCTGTTCACAGGTATGTATGTAGAGACTACCTATTTGAAAACAAGCCCTTTTTTGTGGGTTGAAAATCCTTTCAACCCACAAAAATAAGCCAATCTCAATATTCTAACTACTCTTTTGTCTTTTATGCTAGCTGTTTTGAGATATATTTCATTAAGGGGAGGATTTTTCTCAAATGGATAAAATGAGTAAATAATGTTGGAAAGCAAGGGCAAAAGTAGCAATTATTTGAAAAAATGGCCTGTAGGGTGAATTAAATAGTTATATATATATATAATAAAATGATCAATGATTTTTTGGAAAGAAAATTTTTCATTTTCTGATGTATGATTCTCTGTAATCTCTATTCCTAAAAGACTACACCTATAAATGGGGCTACTGTGCCAGCAGCCAAACACTTTAGATTTCTTTTTTTTTTTTTTTTTTAAACTACAGGTCACAATCCAGAGTGTAAGTGTGAATGTGTGTGTGTGTGTGTGTGTGTGAGAGAGAGAGAGAGAGAGAGAGAGAGAGAGATGACAGAGACAGAAACAGAGATAGAGAAAGAGAGAGAGAGAGAGAGAGAGTGAGGTGAGAAGGGGTGGAAGGAGAAAGAGAAAATATTTTGTTGCATTCCCCTATACAATGCAGTGCATCTTTGTTCTTTATTTGATTGCTATTTTATTTTCCTCCTCTCCAGTACCACATCGCTTTTTGTTTCTTTTTTTCCTCTGGGTATCTATATGTCGGCATATCTAACAACACTTCTTCACATTTGAAAGATGAGAAAATTACTAAATCCGCAAGTCCTTATATCTCATATAGCATCTGGCTTATATGGTATCTAGCAAATGAACCTAAACACCTTTAAGAGCTTAATAGTCTCTTTTTCTCCTAAATTTTAAAATTATTTCACAGTAAAACATTTTGGTATTTGGGAATGCATTTTAAGCTTCCCGTTGAAAATCACTGAATGTATATCCATCACCTCTGTATAACAAACTAAGCCAGAATGTTTTATAATTACTATTAAAATGGAAATCCCTAAGAACTAAAAATTTGAGATTTCCTTCTGTAAAACTGATTAATTAAAATTTTGATCCTGAGTTTTCCTGATTTAATTTTTTCATAAATAGACAAATAGATATTTATATGGTCTGCCAACTTCAGCTTCAGTATCTAGGGGGAAAAAGTTGTCAGACAGGCATGTAATAATCATATTGGTCAATCTAGCTTGATTGCTTTCTTCCAGCAATGGGCAGTTGTAATTTCCTATCACATTTATAGTCATTATATTTGAGAAAGGGCAAAATAGGTTAATGAAATCATTATAATTTCATTCAAATGATATATATTTTAAAAGCTCAATTAAAGAAACAGATACCAGGGCACCACATTTTATTTTGCCTTATGGAGACCACTTTGCTGTAGTACCTTTAAAAGATACTGAAAAAAAACACATTTACCAGTGCTGAAATGAATGTGAAGTCATTATCATTACTAAACATATCCATAAAGTAAATTTATTGTGAAAAGAGATGATGGGGTTTTTTTTTGAAATTCATTTGTTCTTTCATCTATCCAATGCATGTTTTATCAAATTCTTCTCCTTTTAAGATGGCATAACTGGTTTTAAAAGAGTACTCAGAAGTTAGACTAAGCCGGAATTTAACATCATTGCTTATTATTTGTTTGTTTTTAAGCAAGGTAATAAGTTTCTTTAATGATAAGTTTCTTTGTAAGATGGACATATTGATGTTACTATCCTCATTGTAATAAGGGAAAGAAATAAATATAAAATTACAGCGACTGATATACAAGATGTTAATAAATTTTATTATCATTTTTATTGTTATTATTATGTTGCAGCCTTTAGAGCTGTGGAACAGGTAGAGTTGAATAGTATATTCCCTTCCCCTCAGCTTACTGGTGTCCAGGTAAGAAAGCAGAGAGATAATATTAATATGGTAATATTGTGTCAAGATATGACCTAAACACACTTTATCTAAATTAACTCACTTATATTGTCAATGATTGTATGAGGTGAAATTTGTGGGTGTCCCCATTGTACAGACAAAGAAATAGTATCTCCAAGTTATACAGCTAGTTAAAGCTGAGTTGGGGGGCAACTGAGTGTCTAGGGGTGCCTGAGTGGCTCAGTTGGTTAAGCGTCTGCCTTCAGCCCAGGTCATGATCTCAGGGTCTTGGGATGGAACCCTGCATTAGTCTCCTTGTCCAGCAGGGAGTCTGCTTCTCCCTCTCTCTCTCCTTCTGCCTCTGCCTACCACTCCTCCTGCTTGTGCTCTCTCTCTCTCTCTCTCTCTCTCTCTCTGTCAAATAAATAAATAAATAAATAAATAAAGTCTTTAAAAAATGCTGAGTTGGTATATGAATCTAGGCAGTCTGGATTCAGAGTCATTGTCTTTGTGTTTGTTTAATCCTTAACATTATAACTGTATGCTTCCTAATTCATACTACCTATGAACCCTTGATTCTTTGGATTAGAACAATACCTAGAAAAATCTGAGATACTTCAGAATCTTTCTATCAGTACTCTATTCATGGCTATGAAATCTCAGGTAATAACCATAATTTCTTCCCATAAAAGAAAGAGAAATGGCTGTCCCCAACCACATTCAGTGTTTTTCTTCTAGTTATAACTCAGCCATCTGGATATCGGTCTCTGCACACAAAATAACCCAAATTTCCAGAGTGAAAAGGAATTTCTCCATATTTTACAATTATTCTAACATCCCTTGCCCAAGATAAGCAAAATCCATAAGGGCATTCGGCCATGACCTTTCCCCCAAACACTACTGCTCCTTCTGGCACAAATAATCCATGTTCTTCACCCAAGTCATTTATTGCACATTTGCTCTGGACCCAGCAGCAGGAAGATAATGAGAGAAATTCAACGCTACTATCCCCACCTTCTGGAAGCTTACAACCTTTTTAAACAAATATGCAACCATAATGTATGACCTCATTATGGCATCATGAAAAAAGAATAATATCTATGTCCAAAACAAACTTGCATATATGTAAAATGGCACTTGGTTATAAATACAGTGCATTCTGCTTATTTTAGAATTATTTTCTGCCCTCACTCAATGATAAAGAATCCAGACATTTTTCATTTCCATAGTGGGGCAGGGGAGGCATAATTCCTATTTCATCCTTATAGAGACAATGTATTTTCTGGGGAATTCCAGGTTTATGGGAGTATATCTTGACTTTAAAAGAAAATTGTTTCTCTCTTGGCAACACTTTAGACACCAAATATGTAGATTTTCTACACCAAGAAATTCTCCAATTTTCTGCAGATACCAATTACATGTCCTACAATTTATTTTAATTCCGTTACTAACTACCCAGGATCAGTATGCAGACCCCAATGATTAAAGCTTCAGACTGTCCCACCTCAAACACCAATCACAAGTAGTGGGTCCCCAGGTTACCCACATTTTTGCTGGAATTGGCTACAAATCAGAGATTCTTTTTTAAAAATAATTTATTTATTTATTTGTTTGTTTGTTTGTTTTAGAGAGAGCACACATACGCACAGGTGCCAAGGAACACTGTATATACTTTTTTTTCTTCCAAAAATATGTAGCTAAGTGCAAGAATAACATACATTTTACAAGTTTTAACTAGTCAAGCTAACAGTTTTCACAACATATCTTCTTCTAATATAATTACAAGGAAACATTTCATGTAGTGTGATTGTCACTAGAAAGATTCCAATTTAACTATAATAGCATTAGTGAGTAACAGGGCATGGAAATGAGCTGTACAAACTAGCACCATAAGGAAAAGATTTTATATCCACACTATTTAGAATGGGATCACTACTATCTTTGTGTCTCTGTGATTCCTAAGTTTCTCAGGTAAAAATAAACTTAACATAGTTAAACAAATAACATTTAAAATGAAAAATTCAAGTTTCTATTGAGTCAGAATTTGAGGCAAAGATACAATTAATGTTTCCTTTACCTACACTCTCCCCCATACACACATAACTAAAATCAATTAAGACCTATCGTCTCAATTGATAGTAAATTTCATATAGACTAAAATATGCTCATCCATTTTAAGCTATTCTTTTGTCTCAGATTTCCAGCACACTTGGTTACATACAGGTATAGATATAGATTAAGGCTACATAAGGTATCTGCAATATAGGGACTTATGCAGATATGAACAAAGTGATGGAAGTAAATATTAATTGATTAATATTAATATTAATAATTAATTCTAATAACTTTTTGACGTATGACAAGGAGGTAATTCCCAAACTGGGAAACATTTTCATTATCTTTCCAACCCATGCATTCTGAGAGGTAGTTTTAATAACATATACCACTAATATAATACATTTGACTGTTTATTGATTGATTGATTTTTGTTTTATTTTATTTCTTTTTAAGTAGGCTCCACACCCAGCATGGAGCCCAACACAGGGCTGGAACTCACAACCCTGAGATCAAAACCTAAACTGAGATCAAAAGTAGGTCGCTTAACTGACTGAGCCACCCAGGTGCCCATAAGTTTGACTATAAAAAAATAAATGAAGTATTGTTTCTCTAAATCAAACCATAATAATTGAAGGGTACTAAATTTCAGTCTGTAGTGAGCTATTAATTAAAGATGAACATATCTGTGTATTTCAACAGAGCAGAAGGTGTTGAATTTCAGGAAATTTGCAGGCCTAGGAGATATTTGCATTTTTAAAAGGAATCACAAGAAACACTATTGTATGAATTTTACACCCACGGATCTCCTAAATTTTAAAATGAAACCAATAATGTGTCTTGTTCCAAAAGTATGATTGACTTAATGTGTTGAAGTTTTTTGTTTTTAATATATATAGTTTTTCCATGACCAATTAGTTGATATACAATGGCCTGTGTCTTCTCCTACAGTATGTGATACATTTTTGGTGAACATGCACTATATTTGCTGCTTCCATAATAAATCTTCAAGTTATCTAACAGAAAGATGTTTATACAATGGGTACAGATGGTATAGACTGACAAATTTTTAGACATTACTTCTTAACACAGTGTCTTTTAACACAGCTTCTCTGGAATGTTGCATATAGGAATTCTAGTTAGAGAAAACATATGTAAACTATGTCTTATAATAAAAGGTAATTTTTTAATCTTTATATTTGTTGTTTAAAATGGGATTGCTAATGTCTCTGTTTCAGCCTTTATGCTAGTTTTATTTTTTGAGATGTAATTAACTACAATAAAGTCTAATTTATAGTTAGAATTTGGTAAGTTGTGACAATATATAAACCTGTGAAACAATTAATACAATCAGGATATTGAACCCATCTCCATAACCTACAAAAATTTGTGTCTTCCCTTGGTAATCACAGTTCCCAACCAAGCTACCTCCAACCTTTCCTAGGCAATAACTGATTTTATTTCTGACATCTTTTATTGGTTTGAATTTTCTAAAATTTTCTTTAGTTAGATCCTATAGTATATGCTTTTTTGTGTGTGTCTTATTTTTTTTAAGATTTTATTTATTCATGAGAGACACACACAGAGAGAGAGAGGCAGAGACATGAGCAGAGGGAGAAGCAGATTCCCTGGGGGGACCCTGATGTGGGACTTGATCCCAAGAACCCAGGATCATGACCTCACCCAAAGACAGATGCTCAACCGCTGAGCTACCCAAGTGCCCCTCAGTTTTAAGATATTATGAATAATAATATTATGAATATTATGAATAAAACTACAAACAATTTGCATATAAATCTTTGTATAGGTATTGCTTTTTTTTTCCTCTCAGGTATATGTCTCAGATAACACAGTAGTGTTATGTTTAACCATTCAAGGTTTAAATCTTACTATTTTTGTTTCCATTTTTCCATGTGTTCTTTGTTGCCTTTTTCTTCTCTTTAATTTATACTAATTGGATATTTTTATGAATTCACATATCACTTTTGTTCACCAATTAACTATAAATACTTATTTTAGTGATTGCAGGTTGATGGTATATATGTTTAACGTTTCAACACTTCAAGTAATATTAAACCATTTCATGTAAAGTGTGAGAACCTTATAATAGTATACTTCCATTTCTATCCTCATGGCCATTTGTTATTGTTGTCACACATTTATTTCCCCATATGTTATAAACTCCACACCACATTGTTATTATTTTTGCTTTAACGGTAAATAATCATTTTTTCCAGTTTAAAATTGTGGTAAAATATACATGATATATTAAAATTGACCATCTTGAGGGGATCCCTGGGTGTCTCAGTGGTTTAGTACCTGCCTTCGGTCCAGGGCAAGATCTCGGAGTCCTGGGATCAAGTCCTGCATCGGGCTCCCTGCAAGGAGCCTGCGTCTCCCTCTGCCTGTGTCTCTGCCTCTCTCTCTCTCACTCTCTCTCTCTGTGTGTCTGTCATGAATAAATAAATAAAATCTTAAAACACACACACATACACACCTCCCTGTTTATCTACAATGGCTGTGCAAATTTGCATTCTGATCAACAGTGCACAAGGGTTCCAATTTCCTGGAAAATATCCCATGTACAGTTGAAAAGAATGATTGTTGTTGGGTAGAGAACTCTATATATATGTTTGTTAGATGTAACTGGTTTAGTTGTGTGGTTCAAGTCCTCTATTTCCTTCTTCCCTCTCCAGAGAAATCTCTTCTGATTTTTCTAATCATTATTGAGAGTGAAGTATTAAAGCATCAAACTATTATTGCAAAACTATTTCTTTAAGGCTTCTTCCAAGAAGAAAGATTAGATTACCAAGGGAAGACAACCTTGCTTTATATATTTTGATTGTTATTAGGTATATAAATGTTTATAATTTTGTATCATGCCGTATGAACATTAATATATAATGTCCCTTAACTTTTATTACCTTTTTTTCATTTAAAGTTTATTTTTTCTAGTGTTACTATAGCCACCCTCTCCTCTTTTGGTTACTATTTGCAAGGGTTTTTTCCATCTTTTCACTTTCCACACGTTCGTGTCTTGGATCTAAAGTGAGTCTCTTATAGACAGCAGATAGTTTAACCATGTTTTAACCCATTCAGCCATTCTCTATGTTTGGATTGGAGAATTTAATCAATTTATATTTAATGTAATTACTGATAAAGACTTCTGTCATTTTGCTATTTGATTTACATCAAATATGTCTTATAGCTTTTTTGTCCCTAATTTCTTGCATTACCATATTCTTTCATGTTTAGTTGATTCTTTTAGTGAAACATTTAAAGTCCTGTCTAACCCCCTCTTGTGTGTATTCTAAAGCTATTTTCTTTGTGAATACTATGAGGATTATATTTAAAATTATACCTGAAACTATAATAATATGCTAATTTGAATTTGTCAATACTATATGAAAGCTCTGCTCCTTTATAGCTCTATCCCTATTCCTTTCAGGTGCTGATGTCACAAAATTACATCTTTATATGCTGTATATCCAAAACCGTAAGTTGATATTTTTTTAATTCACCAGTTTTTTTAAATTATGTAGAAAACAAAATGTGGAATTACAAACCAAACTTCCAATGATACTTTTAGACTAATAATAGTATTTTAAAAAGTTTTCATTTCTTATTCCTACAAAAAACAGAAAGTAAAGTTACCAACTATTGTTACAGTAATAATAGCTTTTGTAATTGCTTATATATTTATATTTCCTGAAATCCTTGTTTCTTCATACATCTTTCAGTTACCATCTATTATATTTTCCTTTTGACATTCAAGACTCTAGTATTTCTTGCAGAGCATGTGTAGTGGTAACAAATTCCCTCAGATTTTTATAAGACAAAAATCTTAATTTATGATATTTTTGAAGTACAATTTTGCTGGATATATTATTCTTGGTTTATACTTTTTCTTCTTTTAGAACTTGGAATATATCAGCTCACTTTCTTATGGCCTCCAAAATTTCTGGTGAGAAATCTGCTTATAATTTTAGTGAAGATCCCTTATATATGATAAGTCATTTTTCTTTTGTTACCTACAAGATTCTCTGGTTTTGGCTTTTGGCAGTTTGATTAAAATGGGTCTTGATGTGGGTCTTTGAGTTTATCCTGAATAGATTCGGTTGAGCCTCCTATACTGGCTTGAATAGTAATCTCCCAAAATATATATCCACTCAGAACCCATGCAGGTGACTTTATTTGAAAGTGGTGTCTTTGTAGATACAATCAAGTTAAGATGAAAACATAGTGGATTAAGGTGGAGCTTAAATCCAATATGACTGGTGTTCTCATAAGAAGAAAGAGATTCATAAACAAATCCAAAAGGAGAGCACCATGTAAAGACAAAGGCAGAGAGTGGAGTGATATATCTACAAGTCAAGTAATTTCAAGAATGGCCAGCAACCACCAGGAACAAGGAGAGAACCTCCGGTCACCACCAATCTTGTCAACACTTTAATTTGAACTTCCAATCTTCTGAATTAGGAGAAAATAAATTTTTGTTGTTTTAAGCTACCCAATTTTTAGTAGTTTGTTACAGTGGCCCTAAGAAACTAATAAAACTCCCCTTAGTCTTTAGATGCATAAGGTTGCAGCTGAATTTGGAACTTCAGTTGTAGACCTATTGGAATATGTTTCTTTCACAAATTAGAATAGCAAATTAATGGAATCCTTATTTCCTAGTGATGAAGTTTAGGTAATGTGAGATTATATAGTGTCATGGTGTTTGAAAAATGTATGAAGAGTTTTAGGTTTATGTGGATGTAAACTCGGGGTCCTTGCTTTCTGTTGTCCTTTTAAGATACGTCTAGGGTTACTGTACAAAAAGAAGGACTTTCGAGAGACTGGAGACAAGGATAAAGAAGAAAAGATCTGAGAGCTATTTCTAAGGAGGAAAAAATGGCCTACCCCAATATTGATTCCCTCCCTTATGTTTTCCAGAAATATTTCAGGATTTCTATGAGCCATTGTCTGCTATAAGCTTATCACTCTTACTCTTCCCTAAAATACTTACTTATTATGACTATCTGATATAAATTCACCATAATATTTTAGTTTAAGGAAATAAGTTCATTTTTTATTGTATTATTATTGTCACTGTTACTATTTTCAATAACAAGCTGTCAATTTAATCGGGAGCAGATATGACTTAACACACTTGAGTAGAAAAGGTAACTCTAAGTTTCTACCAGCTATCTTGCTTTGTCTTTTTGCCAACAGAGATGTCCCAAGCAGAGATTGTTCCTTTAATCACAGTCCGTAATGGAAAGGCATATAAAGCATACAAACATATAGCTCCTGACTAAAAGTAAATGTGCTTAAAATTACTAAAAGTAATGTTTTATGCCACTGAAGTTTGGGAGCTATTTGTTACCAAAGCAAATCTATCTAAAAACAGTCTTTAAAAATAAAAATGTAACAACTTTTACAAGACTAAGTTTAATGGTTGGCAGATGATTAATGGGTAAAATGAAATTTTGTAAATTTCTTCATCTTTCACAGCTTAGATGGAATATATATTGTTGTAATTGAAATATCACAAAAAATAAAAACTAGAACTATTACCATTTAATATTTCTTTCTTAATTCTCTCTCCTATTAGTAGCCTTAAGTAACATTTATTAGATTTAGCAAATGTGTATGCATTGTAATAGGACTTTATGGAAACTCATATCATGGTTTGGAATCACTTTCCACATTTATGATTTGGAATCATTTTCCACATTCATGATTTTTCACATCCTTGTGATGCGCTCTGCGCAATAAAATATAAGGGAAATCACAGTGGATCAGTTATGCATTTAGGCCTCAAGTGTTATTGAATACTTCTGCCTATTTTCTGGAACTCCTTCTATGACTATGAGAGAAAGCCAAAGATAGCTTATTGGAAGATGAGAGACAGGGGGGATGCTAGAGCCAGCTCTTATTGACTTGGAGGAGCCAATCATGTGTATCTTTTACGAACTTCACATTCAGCTAAATCACATCGTCGTTGCTAGACCAAAATTACCAAGGCTGAACACTGATCTGCCTTTCTGAGTCAAAATGTTTTCTCAGTGTTATCTCTTTGTATTGGGGTCTTAATTCGGTAAATTTTTTCAACATTTGAAATCACTGAGTTTCTGAAATCTCTATTTTATTTTTTATTCCTACTTGCAAACTGGCCACTTTTTTTCAGTTTGCCTCTTTTTTTCAAAATACGTTTCTTAAAGAAATCACCCCAAACTGAAACATACTACCAATGCCAATCTTTAGATCTAAACATTTCTTAGTTATCCAGTCTTCCTTGTAAATTACTTCAAAAAACAATTTTATCAAATATTTCACCAATGCAGTCTTTAACTTCTGATTAACGTTGTCTTTTACAATCTGGAGAATTTATAAGCCAATGCCACATACTTTATTTTTTAAGGCACCACTTTACTTTTGATACTATCAACTGGGAGGTTTGTCTCAACATTATACTCCATCAAGAATATAATTTGGTGACGATTCTACTGTCTGCAGTGAGATGTAGATTGCTGTGGTAGTGAAAGGGGACATTGCAAATTATGTCCTACTTCTTAGAGGTTTCTACTCTAAGAAGCACATGACTTCATATAATGTGTGGAGTGGCAAAGAATAATACTATCATTTTCCCAAAAAGAGGGAAAGCAAAAATCTACAATAACATTAATGATTACTACGGTAGCTATTAAAAGAAGAAATAATAGAATATCACATATACCAGATCTAAAGAATGACATGATTTGAGGAAGAAAGACATGTGGCTATTTGTTTTGGTGTACAATGATATAATCACATGCAGAGTGCAGAGTGCAATATTGGATGTGAAAAGAGAGCCAGCATTTGCATGCTGCACAGAAACAGTATCAATGACCAGTTAGTCTTAACAAGAGCAGCAGGGTGAAGAAAAGAAAACTACAGCAATATTCATATGAGTAACTACATGTCCTATTCCATTTTGGCACGGAAGGCGGCTCAGAATATCAAGATAACAAAAAGTAAAAGATGTATGCCTCAGTTTCATTCTTGGGATAGCTATCTGGCTAGTTTTGTGGGAAAGAAGGAGGCAAGCATTAAAACGAATATGAAACTGAAGCTTTAAAGTTGGCCAAATTTTTGTTTATAATTGAAATGACCATAAAATTGGAAATGTGCACAAGACAGGCACTACTGTGGAATTAGAAGGGAGATTTTAAAATATTGCTGAAGGCAGTGTTTGTACACAAACAAAATAGGCACAGCCATTTCTTATTATTGGTGGGTAGTTATATTCTATAAAGTGACCACACATGCCAAAATAGCAAATACAGAACCACTTTTCCTAAGGATAATGCAGGGATATATTCCTGAGAACTGATCACAACATCTTTATCAACTGATCAATATATAACTTTGTTTTATGTTTCTCTTTAAAAATACTTTCTTTAATATATATTGTTGATTGATTAACTTTGAATTAATGGCAAATAGCACTATAACTCTTGTCTGAATGCAGCTTACCACATGTATTTTCTTTGTAAGACACATTGTACACTTTTGCACATAGGAACACTAGACAGCACTTCAGCATGATATTGGAGACCAAAAGAAGCTAAATCAACGATAAAAAGCTTAAATATGTAAAAACAAAACAAAGAATAAAAACCAAAGTATGACACCAAATAGACTAAGGGATATGGCAGGAGGAAGGATTATTAAGTTGAGACTATTTCACTTACAGGTGAGAAATGTCGACCGTACCTTGATTCTAAGTTTTCGTAAAAATGCAAAAGTCTAAGACTCTAAGAAGTGTTGTGAGAACAGAGCAAATAAGATATTTCTGTGGTTGGAGTAGTGAGTTCTAGTTTGGAGTTCGAGAAGAACTTTTCAAAGTTCTTTTCAAGAATAATTTTGAATAAATAATAAACGTATACATATATATTTGTATGCAAATGTATTTATAATTGTAAGAAATCATGAAACGTCAGGAATATAAAAAATGAGCTATCTCTCTTACTCAAGTCCTCCTACTATTCAGAACTCCTTATTGGATGACACATAGTGTTACAAAGAGGGAAGGAATCTAGAAGGACATGGCATTTGAACAGGGCTTTAATAGGTCTTCTGGATTTGGAGAAATGAAGATGCATTATCAGTGCATTTATAGAGACAGTATGAGAAAATCTCGATTGAGGGGATCCCTGGGTGGCTCATTGGTTTAGGACCTGCCTTTGGCCCAGGGCGTGATCCTGGAGTCCCGGGATCGAGTCCCACCTTGGGCTCCCTGCAGGGAGCCTGCTTCTCCCTCTGCCTGTGTCTCTGCCTCTCTCTCTCTCTCTCTGTGTCTCTCATGAATAAATAAATAAAATATTAAAAAAAAGAAAATTGCCAATTATAGATTTAGTGAGAAGTTCCAAGTTACATGATCATATTACAATTCTCTTTTGAATCATGAGTTAAATATGCCAAGGAGTAGAAGTTATATCAGTGGATCTCAGAAGTGTATTCTTAATTTCCCTTCACTGTTAAAATTGTTCCTTAATATCCCATGAAAATCTTTACCTATTAATTTCATCCTAGTGACTTATTTTAGTACAAAAAGGATTATATAAGACTACAAGAAAGCCAAATCAAACAGTAAAAAGAAATTAATGAAATACAACCTTGTTTGAATTTAACTGTTATTTCTGATAGTTTCAAAAACCTTTGGGGTTTTAAACAAACTCAACTGAAATAGTTCTACAGTCCCATGAAGTAGGTGCAGGCATTATAATCTCTATATTACAGCTGGGAACCTTGAGGCACAAAGCCATTTAAGCGATATGTCCGAGGTCACTGAGCAAGTAAGTCACTGGTGAGGCCAATAATAGAATCCCAATTGTTCAGCTAGTTCTTTGTTCAGAAGACCATATTGGTTTTTTTATTACGCCAAGGATAAAATTTAGCTTTATATCAGAGGATATTTCTTCTTACATGCCAACCAAAAAATCAACATTTAAAAAAGTCATTAAATGGGGATCCCTGCGTGGCGCAGTGGTTTGGTGCCTGCCTTTGGCCCAGGGCGCAATCCTGGAGACCCGGGATCGAATCCCACATCAGGCTCCCAGTGCATGGAGCCTGCTTCTCCCTCTGCCTGTGTCTCTGCCTCTCTCTCTCTCTCTCTCTCTCTGTGACTATCATAAATAAATAAAAATTAAAAAAATTAAAAATAAAATAAAATAAAATAAAAAAATAAAATATAAAAAAATCATTAAATGGATATTAAATCAAATCATATTTCATGCTTGAGATTTTCAAGTTACTCTCAGAAAAGTGTTTTCTTGTTGTTTAAGAGGAAAATACCCATACATAGTTTTTTGTTGTCATCATCTCAATTCATAAAACTTTTCTCCCTCCCCTAAATATTTAATGACTCTATTTAACTATGAGTATGTTCTGGTTTCTGCACAAGAAAATGCAAGCCATAGTAATTGGCTTTGCCTTCAGACAGCTGAGTCAGCAAGAAATCAGAGAGCCTATAGAAACCTTTTTATTTCCTATCAGTTTTTCAGAGTTTTAAGCCATTGAAATATATTGAAAAAATCTGGGAGGGAACTAAACCATGCAAATTAACCTTACATCTGCTTTATACAACTCTTGAACCTCCAGATTTGTAATTCCTTATCTGTGGCTGCTCAAACAATTTTCTGGTTCATAATGCTGTCTGTGCCATGGTAGGAAAGGAAAGTGGATTATAGTCTGAAGCACATGTTTGTCTCAAAGTGCTTCTATTTTTCCAGTCACGAAGAGAATCTTTTTCCCCTCTTGTGGGAATCCTCGAGAGCTAGAAATTCTATGTTTTAAGTTTCATCCCTACGCATATGGATTTTGTGGAAATGATTTTATAAAGTTCAAAGTTGTTAAATATATTAAAAGAAATATATGCTCCTACACTCTAAAAAAGGACTATAGATATATTTATCTCTCTTTATACACTATATGCCTATCACATATAAACTCATATAGACATACATTTACACAAATGTAACATAGGCCATTTTAGAATTACAAGCAATTATAATAATAGATAGCATTTACTAAGAAATCACCTTTTACCAGACACTCTGTGAAAGTTTTTGTATATAATATCTTATTTGTCCTCATTACATTACAGAGTGACTATTATTATTCCTTTGACTTACTTAACAAGGAAACTGAGACACTGAGAGCATATGTCAATTGTCCAAAGTTACACAGCTTTTACGTGGGACAAGAGTGTTGGAAACACAGGTGGTTTATTTTTCCTACACTGCGTGTGAATAGAAATTATTTGTGGACATGTGAGTAAAATAAAAATGTGTAAAGTCTAGAGCTTTAGTCAAAATTGACTAGATTCATAAACTAAGATCTAGAAAAGAGAAATGTCTTCCATAGGTTGTACAGTCAGTCACCCAGGTCCCAAATCTGGAAAATGGCTCCGATAGCATTGCATTATTGCTCTCACAGTTGTCATAATGAAATGATGTCATAAATTGCAAAACAGGTAGGAACTATCTTTTATATAGATAGCCATTTTTTTTTTACATTTTTTCGGCTGAGATAATTTTTAAAATTAGGTAGATGAAATATTTTCCACTTGTTTAGTTTTCTGTTAATGTTTATAAGACAATTGCAAAGGATATATATATATATATATATATATATATATATATATATATATATAGGGATTTCCATTTTCCTATGGCTAGTGTTCAACAGCTTTTCTCCACAGCCATTTATTATTCAAACTCCTTCTCCATAAATGTCACAGAAATAGCTTAAGACACTCGGATATCTGAAATGCTACCATCAGTGCAACATCTTAGTATTTATCTTAGGGTAATCTTTTTTGGTAGGTTTTACACTCTTTACTCTTCCCTTTCTCCTCTGAGTTTGTCTCCATGTTATTCTGGTCACACCTGCGACTTTTAAATGTGCTTCCTCTCACTTCTGTGTGAACAGTTCTTTAACAAATATTGATGTTCTTAATTTTTATTCTATAGCCTACTATTCTTAGTATAAACCACCCCATGGTGGAGGGTGATCATATTTCCCATAATAAACATATTTGGATAATTCTGTATGTGAATGACATGCACACACATACACAACAGAGGACAGTGACCTTCAAATTCCACTTGTTTACTGTACTTTCTCAACCATCCACAGTGAAGGGTACAAAACACATACCAATGATGGTCAGAGGTAGCCCCACAGGGATAGAACACCTATACTGAGGTCGAAAGCTCCAGAATGATTCAGTTATGTGACTGTATCTGGAATAATTTCTTGAAGTTCTATTTTTTAGTAACTATCTTCATGTGGTACTATGTTGATAAAATTTCCTGCTAAAGGTTCATTAAAACAAAACAAAACAAAATGAGAAACCAGATTCAAAAGCTTCTCTGATCTCCCTTGGTTTCTGGAAGGACCTCACTTTCCCATTTAAGGCTGACTTGCTACAATTTAAAACTTTACTCTCAAACTCAACAGTAACATTTCCTCTCTCACCTTCCCAACTGTGTAGCACAGATTAGTCTTACCTTGAGCTAATGAAAGATGGAGTTAAGCAGAGAAAATTATGGTCTGTCTTTCCCAAACTTCCCTTCCCTCCTTTTGTGTACTGAGGCATGAGTTAAGAAAGGGAACTCCAATATTTTCTTACTCACTAGCGTGGGATTGTAGTCTTTTCTTTGCTTGATATAATTATTATATCCCTTGTCTATGAGCTCCAACAAACCATGACAAAGTATTTGTGTGTAGCTCCCCTAGGCATTTTTACATTTGTGGGTTTGGCCCCATCTCTCAGCTGACCCTTAGCTGATGAATTCCTTTAATGTTTAATGTCCCTTTTGCCCCTTCACTCCTCAAATCTGTAGGTGTCATGGCAAGGCTATATCCCCCAATTGTATTTGCCCTTCGAGGTCCCGTGGGACCCTGCAGAATGCTCCCCCTGTATCCTTGGAGAAGGTGTTTCTGCTCCTTCTCGTGTCTGCAGCTTACCCATACGCACAGATACACACATTCTCTCCCCCCTCTCTTCATTTCTCTTTCCAATTCTCCTTCCTTCTGTTCATTTAGCACAGGAGATTTTCAGGAATCCTTGTTCCAAGCACATGTATAAACAAAGAATGAAAACTGTTTCCTCTTCTTGAAGCCTTTACCAAACTTTCAAAATAAAATTCATAGAGCCCCCTTCCATGTCCCCAAAGTGGGGAGGCTTTCCATGAACAGCAATCTCTGCAACATGTCAACCATAGTATTATTTTCCAATGTTCATTCTATAGTAATTGGTAGGGATGAATGAGCAGGGTTAACGTGTGTCCTTTCTCTAACCGGCACCTCTCAACAATTCCAATTTCCGGTGGTTCTCTGAATTTAGAATGTTAAGTACTTAAAACAAGGTGCCGTCAGCTTACACCATAAGTCCAGAATACAAGAAACCACCCACATTTTGTTACACTGGATCAAAGATGATTCATCGGAGAGAAAGCAGTGGTTGCAAAGGCCCTTAAGGGCCATTCTCTTCTGGCATCTTAACAAACTCTGACTTCATCTTTGACATTTAACTGCTGAAAGTTTTCAAGCCCTGTGTCTTCTGCCCCACAACTGGCTAAGCTGATAAGAAAGGCTGGGTGCTCCCTCCTTTGGCAGGAGTAGGAAACTCCAACCATGCAAATCCCAGGAACATTCAAGGGAACATTCACTCAAGCAGATCCCCTAATTTCAAGAAAAGCCTAACTGGTCTCTTTTATCTGTTATCTCCAGGCTCTGCTTTTGGACCTGCTCGTGAGATAACAGTTTTTTTTTTTTTAAGAAGGCTTCATTATGTGAGTAATAAACCTTTCTGTATCCTCTCTGTTTTGTGGGGGTTTTTTTGTTTGTTTGTAAAAAATCACTTTTTGTTTAGGTATCCATGACATGTAACGTCATGTTGCTTTCAGGTGCACACATAATGATTCAATATTTGTATATATCATGAAATGATCATGATGCAGACTCCTGACCGCACTCCTGCCAAGGAAGAGAACCTGCCCCTGAAGCAAGCCCGGGAATCATCCTTATGATGATCCTTTGAGAACGTACCTTGCAGAAACGTAGTAGGCCTGGAGGGAGCTGACTAGTTCCCGGTGAAGACGGCCGCCTTGGAGCACTCCCATCCCCAGCTGAGGAAGCTCGACGGGGCGTCAGTTGTCCAACGTGTCGTGGAGGCCAAGCATCTGGGCAGGCAGCCCCAACTGGTCGAGGGTCTGACTAGGGGCCCAGTCACCCCACAGTGCAGCACATCCCTGGACAATGGAGGGAGCCGGTCCTGTCACGGCAGGGAGGTGCCCCTGGAGATCTGGCTGGAAGCCCTGGAGGAGGCTCCCCACATCCAGGACCCGCCCCGTCATCCTGTGCCATGGAGCCGGCCGGCAGGTGCACGTGCTCTGCCTGCCCAGGCCTCCCCACGCAAGCAGCGCGGCCTCCCTGAGGAGAACGCACACGCCGCGAGGACCCGCCAGATCTGGCGTCTTCGGCCCACGGCCCAGACCCGGGCGCTCTCCCCCGGACCGCCAGGAGCGTCTCGTGTGTGGACGAGACCCAGGACAGGCGGCGGCTCACGTCTAGGACACCGCCGAGGAGGGGCGCTGCGTGCGGCCAGCGTGCGTGACGTGCGTGCGTGACGTGCGCCTGACGTCCCCATACGCAATTATCTACTTAGAGGCTTATGAAAGATTTTCTTCACTTTTTAATTGAATAATTAATATAAATATTATTGGATATGCAGCCATGTATACAAGGCTTCATTAAATCCACTAGTAAATTTAGGGTAGTTTACATTAGTTCACTGAGCAAAGAAATTGTTTTAATTGTCTTTGTATTACAAAAATCCAATGACATTCTGAGACAAAAATATGTTCTTACTAAATATTTGTTGAATGAATGAATAAATTAATGAGAAGAAGAAATCCCCTAAAGTGATAAGCTATACATGCGTGTAACTGAAAGAATAAAACAAAGTAATAGGAAACATTAGTATTTTACTTGGTTACTATTTATTTTCTCATCCATTCCTGGCACTGGATTACGGGTATACCTCATGTTATGGTGCTTTGCTTTATTGTGCTTCCCACGTACTGCAATTTTTTATATATTGAAGATTTGTGGCAACTCCTGTTGAGCAGGTCTATTGGTGCCATTTTTCCAACAGTATTTGCTGACCTCGTGTCTTTATGTCAAGTTTAGGTAATTCTTGCAGCATCTCAAGTATTTTCACTATTGTAATGCTTCTTATCATAATGTGTGATCAGTAACCATTGTTGTCACTACTGTAACTGTTTTAGCGCACCATAAAACACGCCCTTAGAAGACAACAAACTGAATCAATAAATGTGGTGTGTGTTCTGACTCCTCCACTGACTGGCTGTTCCTTCATCTCTGTTCCTGTCCTCGGGCCTTCCTACTTCCTGAGACACCATGGAATTTGCACTGGTTAAGGAATAAAAGTGGTGAAGTAGGTGATGGCTAGTGAAAACACTATAAGGATAATAGCTTGGAGTGCTCAATTTGGTTGAAGAATTGTTGATGTGGGGATGATAGAATACTTAAATTGAAAAACTAAAGTAATGGTGGATGAGAAATATGCTTGAAATTGGGATGGTGGCTGAGGAATCACGGCTATAACAATGTCATGGATCTGACCAAGAGAATATGTGCTGGAAGCTGGTACTGAATTATCCAATAGTTTAAAAACATGCTTAGCATGTGTATATGTACACCACATGCAACCACTTATTCACTTATGGGCAAGAATGTGCAAGCTAACAAATAATTAAATTTGAAATAATTTTATATTTTAAATATTTATTTCAAAAGACTAATAAAATCCTAATTTGCTTGGAAATTTTGTTTTATTATTAATTATGTTCATTTTAAATTAGATATGGGTAAGATACCCTAGTCTTTTCTGGGTAAGGAACGCTTAATCCTGGGTCCAAATAAAGGTGAGTTGGAGGAGGAGGATTGGAATTTAGTGGTCAAAGAACTGAAAAAATTGAGTTTTAATGCATTATCAACAAGATGAATCAATGTTTCTTATGGAAAATGCTATGAAGAATTCCAAGAGAAATCTCTGAGGATGGATGAATTCTGAGATGACAAAGCAAAGTATTTATTAGAGCTGGGTCCTAAAGGTTGGGTACCATATATAAGCGCATATGGTTATTTTTTCTGGGTATAAAATAACTAATGTAAAAAGCAAAAATTACAATAAATAAAAAAGAACAATGAAAATAAAATGTAATTTGCCTAAATATTTGAGGATCTGAAAAACAGTCTCCCTGTGCTCTTGTTCTCTTGCCATCTTCTGTCATTAAGAAATAATATCCAATTATTTATAATGCTTCATAATTTTTTACTTGACAATATGCCATGTGCTTTTTCCCATGCCAATATATACTATTTGAAAACAAAAATTATAATTTATTAAAAATGCAAAGGCACAGAGGAAGGGAGTGCAGAGCAAAGCTTATTCAAGAAACTAAGGAGTATGAGCAAAGGAGCTGAGAGAGAACTTTTTGCTGTGGAGAAGGAGAAAGAAGAGCTGGTTGGGCTTAAAAAGGTAGTCTGTGTTGTAAACTACTCCACTTGAGATAGTAAAGAGATACCTGTTTTTAGAAATCTCTGAATATCCATCTAAGGAATTTGAAACTGATTTTTTTTGGTGTGGGATTTATTGAAAGGAATTTATTAGGGAAATAAACTTGATTATAACTTGATTATACTTTGCATGTATGATGTGTTGAAAGGATTTGCCCAACATTAGAAACTGTGCATGCAGTGCAAGAGGCTTAAAGCCTGAGTTGTAAAAATAGTTGCCACAATTAAAGATTGAAACTGGTTCAAGAAACAATTTGAGGGAAGAAACATCAAATTGTAGATGCAGGAATAGCGACTTAAGTGTTAAGGTTAGGTTGGAAATAATGCCACTTAGAAAAGAGTAAAGTTTACTCAGAACTTTATTTATTTATTCATGAGAAACACAGAGAGAGAGAAGCAGAGACACAGGCAGAGGGAGAAGCAGGCTCCACGCTGGGAGCCTGATGTAGGACTTAATCCCAGGACCCCTGGATTACAACCTGAGCTAAAGGCAGATGCTTAACCACTGAGCCACCTGGGTGTCCCAGATAGAACATTTATAAAGGAGTCCAAGTGTTAGCAGCACGGGGTTATCAGATAAAAAATACAACACACACACACACACACACACACACACACACACACACTCTCGCATACCCAATTACCAGAATTACTGACCTTACAGTTTTTCTATTCTAGGTGGGAAAACAGCAATTTTCTCAGATGACCTTTCAGGTATCAAAAAGGCTTTGATATATTTTCAGATATCAGTACTGTAAAAATCAGTGATAGAGTTGTTTGTTTTTAGGGAATCAGTGACTTACAGGTAATATTCAAGATTTCACTTGCTTCAGAGACTAAAGCAAGATAGAACCTGTTTTTTGTTCTTTTGTTTGTTCGTGTGTGTGTGTGTGTGTGTGCTCTAATTCCTGGCTCTCAGAAGCCAATTAATAAGAATGGAAGCACAGCTTTGCTTCCTTAGATATCAGACAAAATCCTCTATAATAAAAGGCTGTCAACTGTTCTGGATTTATTACTGTTGTTGTTATTTTGCTGTCGTTTTAGTATAAAATTTGTTACCAGCATTTAATATAAGATTTTTAAAGACATATTTATTTGAGAGAGAGAGAGCATGGGTGCGCACCTGTGAGAATGGGGGAGGGACAGAAAGAGAGGGAGAGACAGAATCTTTTTTTTTTTTTTTTTTTTTGGAGAGACAGAATCTTAAGCAGGCTTCACACCCATTACAGATCCAGAAGCAGGGCTCAATCTCAGGACCCTGAGATCATGATTTGAGCAAAAATCAAAAGTCAGGCTGAGCCATCCAGGAGCCCATTTTTTTTTAATTGGCAGGACTAGGTATTTGTAACCCTAAGTTGGCAATAGGCTATGCTAGTTTAAGAAGAGGCTCCTGCCTCTACTGGGCTGTGTACCCTTAAATAACTGGTCAATATCACTCTATGTTGCCTGAATCCAGTCTTCTTCCTGTTTCCTGTCTAGCTATGGCAGATATTTGAATTTGGAGCTTCTGCTTCAACATTCCTACCTTTAATGACCTTGGGGAACTATCAATAAATAAGGATGCCAAAGAGAAAGTCCTTTTGGAAGTGACCCTGATTTGCAAGATGGGGGAGGAAGGAAAGATAAAGAAATGTGTTTGGGGTGTTTATGGGAGGTTACAATGTGTCAAGTATGAGAGAGAGATGACAGCTGCACTTGTACTTGAGATATCACACCTGAGTGGCATTCATTTAATGGAAAGAAGTTAATGTCATGGGAATGAGTTAATTCTCTGCAAGTGTTATATGGACAAAGGAGAGAAAAGGGCTTCTGACATGTTGGAGGGAGTTTGTCTGGATATTACCAAAAGGAAAATGTAGAGAACAAACGAGTCAATCTTCAAGATAAAAGGAGGAAAATGTATCATAATCGTTTCATTTTTTTCACTTTGTTGAGAGAATTCACAAGTACTCTGATAGTGAATTTCGAGAAAGCACTTTCACATATTTTAAATGATTTGCTATTTTAAAAATGCACGCTGTTTTTGTCAGAATGACTGATAGAAATATCCTGATAAAGATGATAGATGATCTACAAATGTAGACATTTGCAGCTGCATTACTTACTTAAGGTTTTAATACATATGCACTAGCAGTTTCAGTACCAATTCAGTAGAAATAAATGTATCTTATTAAATTGCTATTTTAGGACAAAACATTGGCATTTTCTTGGACTTCCAAGAGACTTCAGCACATAATTTAATTTTCCAAAGCATCATGAGAATTCAACGAATTATGCAAGCAGAGAATGACAAATCTGAATGAAATAGTCTAACCTCACTTAAAAAAAAAACTGAATTCTTGATTTTATTGGCAATACACAAATTCAGTCTCCATATTAAATAAATAAAATTTACAAGAATATTTAAATGTCTCTTTGACCGCAATGCGTAATCTTAATCACCTCCCTTACCTAGAGGTAATCATCATTTTCAGTTTGTTGTATATCCTTCTGGAAATTTCATTATCATTTAAATATTTACTCATGTTGAAGTCAGTATATATGTACCAACATGGAACAATCTCCAAAACCTTTTGCTGAGTGGAAAAAGACCAGATTGCATACTAATAAATTTATTATAATAATATTTATATAAAAATAAACATACCCATTGAAAACAAGACTACATATTTTCTACAAGTTCCCTTTATTGCTACTTCTTCCTCCTCCTCCTCCTCCTCCTTCCACTACCTTTAGAATGGTAACCCTCATCTGTATTTCAGGTTTAGATCTCTCTTCTGCATTCCTAACCTATCTTTCTGGCTGCTTTAATATACAGCTTACTCTAATCATTCACAGATTCCTTGATGAGCAATAAAAGCTGAATATACTACCTTTCCATGTTTACTTTCTCCACCTTCTGTTTTCCCTATTTTTGTTAATCTTTCTACAATCATCCAGATGCCTCCCATTTCTCTGTCTCCAAATTTAATTATTTACTATCTTGTATCCCTCACTCTCTTAGCTTTATTGTCCATCATGTCTAATTTTTGTATATTCCTGTTGCCATAGGACTTATTTCAGCCTCGCACTTTTCATTTAGACTATTGCAATATTTCTGAGTACTCTTTCTGCTTCAAGTCTAGCGGTTCACAAATATATTGGATCACAGATTACCTGGGGGAAATATTCAAACCACAGATGCCCTCTTCATGTTCATTGCTGAAAAAGCTAGTTTGGGACGGTAACTCAAAATCATAGAGTTGATTCAAAAGTTTTCATTCTTCCAATTCAAAATCCTTCCCATACTAGACAGTGGCAGTCCTGTGAGTTTAGATTAGTCTAGTTTTCTATTGTTTGGGGTACTGAAGTTAGGATTATAGCTATAAATATTTGAACATTGCTCATTTAGTGGTTATAGAAGAGTTCAGTGATCTTCAGGATGAGACTTCCAGGAAACTTAAATGCCTATACACAAACTTTTCACTTAATGTGCAAATTACCATTATATTGTTTCTGATATAAACATATTTTAACATTACCTTACAACAAGAATAATTTTCTAATATTTTAGCTAATCTACAGGGGAATTTATGATGAGGAACATGCCATTGCCAATATTAAAAATTACTGGTGTGGAAAATTCATGAGAGATTTTAGGACTTATAAGGCTCTTGTAGGATTACAATGATGTAATATTAAGGAATTAAGAAGACTTTTTTCGCTAGGTATAATTACACTAATAAAAGAAATTTCTTTCTTAGACAAGATCATTTTGAAAGGGTGCTAACCTTGTCCATAGTTCTTATTTTAAAACAGATCCTTCTTTACAAAGATCTCTGAGATTGTTAGCTACAAATGAGGAAACTAATTTGATTACTTATAATAAAAAGATATTCTTCTATATTCTCCTATGTTTTTCTGATTTTTTCTTACTTATAGCTGATTAACTTGATCATTCTTTCTACCCACACAATCCTTATAGTTTTATGGTACCTGAAGATCCCTAGAAATAAACATTTTGGTGGTGGGAGTTCGTCTGTATAACCCACTAAAACAGGATTAAAAGGCCAATGTTATCAGAACAACCTTGATTGGTTTAAGACTCCTCTAAGAGTTTTGAGTTTATAATATGCAGTTCAATGGAAACTATTAAATTATTATTTTAAATATAAAATATGTATTGTCAAGATCTCAAGAATAATAGAATCAATGGGAGATCAATCAATTGATCTATCATCTATCATCTTTCTTCTTTCTTTTTATTTCTATTTATTCATATCTATATATCTATTTGTTATCTCTTCTTTTTTCTTACCTTTATATCTATCTATCATCTATTATCACTTACACATGCAGAGACAAAGATTTGTTTTAAGGAACTGACTTATGTGATATGGGTTCTGACAATCCAAAATCTGGGCAGGCCAACAAGCTGGAAATTTAGGTAATGTTGCAGTCTTAAGGAGAAATTCTTCTTCAGGAATCTTCAGTCTTTGCTCTTTATTGTTCTTTCTGTTTGCCAACTCTTCTTTTCTCTTCCTCCCTTCCTTACTTCCTTTCCCCATCCCTTTCTTTCTTCCTCCATTTCTCTGTTTCTTTCTTCCTCTTTTCTTTTCTTCCTTGATTTTTTAAAATGAATGTATTCACCATTCATTCATTCATTAACAAATGAATTGGGTATCTTTACTCCACACCATGATTCATTTTCTCTAGTAAATGAGATAAAATTTTGCAAGAAATTTGTAAAGCCATAACATGGCAAATAAAAGTAGCACGTATTGCCAAATCACAAATAAAATGATGTGACTGATATGCAATTGTTATAATTAAAGAAAGAACCAAAAAAGCTTTATATTACATAAATCTCTTAGTAGGAACTTGAGATGGAAAACTACAGTAATTTATTGGGACTCCTGGGTGGCTCAGAGGTTGAGAGTCTGCCATCAGCTCAGGGCATGATCCTGGAGGCCTGGGATCGAGTCCCACATTGGGCTCCCTGCATGGAGCCTGCTTCTCCCTCTGCCTGTGTCTCTGCCTCTCTCTCTGTGTCCTCATGAATAAATAAATAAAATCTTTTAAAACAAAGAAAGTTACAATAACTTACATTTTCTCAGTATTCCAGACTTTTTAAATTATCTTCTCCTTGGATTGGAACATTTTCATTTTTGAGAGCTATATGTAAGGTAGTTTGTGTTGCCAAAAGATGTTTGTAAAGGATTTTTATGTAGTTCCCAAATATTTTAATTGCCAGTATTATCAGACCATCTATCAATAAAATGGCCTTTCACCTAAAAGCCAATATCAACTATTTTGAAAGTTTTACAAGTTACTCAAGAAAAATGTGGAAATTCTATTTATCTATACCTAGCCACATATCCAAGCTACTGCCTGATATTCCATTGTGAAATCATATAGCTCATTAGTAAGAGAACTTTTCTCTCCTCACCAAACCTAGAACTTTATGACTGGCAAGCCCATTATATTTTAATTTCCAAATGCAATAGTGGGTTCTTCTGACCTCATTGGAGAATATTTGTTAATTTTGTATTTGCACTTGATTGTTTATTATTAATGACCATTGTTCCTGCATGATGCTTAAAAATGTGATATCATTAATTTGCTTTGAAATTTACTCAAGTATAACTGTTACATTGAACAAACATCCTGTATGATGCCATCAGAAAGTGTAGTTCTTAACTCTTCCTATATGTGTAGTGTATGTTAATACAGGGTTGCAAGACTATATCTTCATCATCTTCATCAACACAAAAACATAAATATATATTGCAAAAGCTCATTATGTCTTATATTCAAACTCTATAAATTGTTTCTTTTTCTTTGGAAATGAAAGTTTTTGAACAAGCTAGGCAATGGAAATTATTTTTATAGATATTTATGCTACTACTCTCTTGGATTTAGTAGAAAAAAATCAGCAACATTATTATGTGTAGTCAGGGACCCTTTATTATTTCCCAGATGAGCCCTCAGATTTCTTTTACTATGGAATATCCATCTCTTTATCCTGATGTCTTCTTTAACTTTTCATCTTTGATTTATCTCTTCCTGCCCATATGCAGTTCTATTTTCTTTCTCTTCCAAGCTTTCATTCTTTCATTGAAAAATTTTGTTTTAATAGAAACAAGGAAAGGAGGTAAAGGCACTTCATTTTTAAGTATATGTAACTTTTATTTTAAACCTCTCTTCTGGGATGCCTGGATGGCTCAGCGGTTGAAAGTCTGCCTTAGCCCCAGGGTGTGACCCTGGGGTCCTAGAATCAAGTCCCACATTGAGATCCCTACATGAAGCCTGCTTCTCTCTCTGTGTATATCTCTGCCCCCTCTCTGAGGCTCTCATGAATAAATAAATAAATAAATAAATAAACCCCCAAAAAACAAAACAAAACAAAAAAACCTCGCTTCTGTTTGCAACCTTCCCTGTGAATCCTATCTTTGGGGTTCATGTGCTTACTAAAACAACAGCAACAACAACAAAAAACAAAACAAACACAACAAAACAAAACAAAAACCGAAAAGACCTTGATAAAAAGTCCAGAAAAAAAAATTGTCTAAAGAGTATTGAGGGACCTCACATAAAACTTGCAGTTACAGGAAGCTTCTCTCAGTTACAAAATCACTTCTTGCTTTACAGAGTGTGATTTTATTTACTTTACTCAAAACTTCAAGATTGTTTTTAATCTGATTTGCCTATTGAGACCAATGTGATATTTAACCAGCCTCTGTTTCCTGATGGTTTCCCTCCCTGGCTTCTGAAGCTTCCCAGATGTATACATGGTGTGCTCTCACATCCTGTTACCGACATTAATATATTTCACCCTTGCAACTTGTCCTTTATGACTCTTCCTACATCCACCATTGCAGACTTCTCTATTATAATGTAATCTCGGCTACTATAAATTTACATTAGTTCAAATTATGTCTTTTTTTTAGATGAAATGCAAGCACCTTGTCCTTCAACTTTCAAGAAGGCTGTCATATAACACCGGAGGAAGCTGGCAACTTTATGGGAAGCATATGTTGAGCCCTCAACATTCACCAATTAATGACCCTAATGCAAAGCAATTTAAACAAGGAGGGAAACATGCTCCAGTGTCTAAGAGAAAACAAAACAAAATAAAACAGCAAGAATAAGATTATGTGGTTTGAAGTCAAGAGGATAAGTTTTCAAAGCCTAAACAAGTGATTTGTAAAGAATAATTCCACTTTCCATAAAACTGAGAACCTGTGAAAGCTGAGAACAAGAAATCTGCAAGCAAACTGTGGATGGCAGGGCAATAGGTTATGGTCCTGAGAATATATATATATATATATATATATATATATATATATAATCCATTAGGATATATATCCTGTATATATATATATATTATCCATCCATTAGTTCATTAGATCATCATTTTATATATATATACTTTATATATATAATATATATGCATATATATATAAATTTTACATCCTCCCCAGCAATAAAGGGAGATATATTTGTGCAAAGGTAAATCTGGATGCAAATTATTATTTTTGGAGAGAAAATTATAAAAGCATAATCTGTTGGTACTGAAAGAACACAGAGGTTAATCAGTCAAAATCTCTAATCTTACAAAAGAGAACACTGAGGTATTCATTATTGAAAGTATAACTCTTAGAATATCTCTTAATTCTACTTTTCTGTTCTTAACTTTTACTACTTGTCCTTGGCACAATATTTTGACATACATTCTTTTTGTTCTAGAACATGTTAACTGTGCTTATAAAGACAAGGTCCCACAGAGAATCAGAATAACTTTTCAGAAACTCTGCCTCCCTCCCAAACTTCTCAATGTAAAATTATAATTTAGAGAAATAGCTAATTAGGGGCAGCTGGGTGGCTCAGCTGGTTAATTTTCTGACTCATGATTTCAGCTCAGGTTATGACCTCAGGATCCTGAGATAGAGCCCTGCTTTGGGCTCCACACTAGGCGTGGAGTATGCTTAAGATTTTCTCTCTCCCACACTCTGTCCCTTCTCTCCTTGTGTGTTATGTTCTCTCTCTGTCTCAAAAGAAAAAAAAAGGAAAATATCTAATTATTCATTTCAATAAAGATATAAATGTTTTTCAGTTTTTTATTATGAAACAATTGTTAAATTTTAATTCTTTTCTAATTCAAAGATATATACATATAAAAGTTGCAAAAGACAAAAAACTTATGAAGAGAAGTAGGAGAAAATAATCAGATATCCAATACTACATTTTGATGCAGTTTTTCCTATTTATTCTTATGTTTGTTGAAATAATTTTCTTTTCTTTTTTTTTTTAATTGGAATGCTTCATGAATTTGGGCGTCATTCTTGCACAGAGTTTATGCTAATCTCCTTTGTATTGTTCCAATTTTACTATGTGTTGCTAAAGTGAGCACTATTAAAGATTTTATTTATTTATTTGAGAGAGAGAGAGAGAGAGCATGAACGAGGGGAGGGGCTGACAAGGAGGGAGAGGGAGAGAGAATCTCTCTCTGAGCACAGAGCCCAACGTGGGGCTTAATCTTATGACCCTGAGATCATGACCTGAGCTGAAACCAAGAGTTTGACACCTGACTGAGCCACCCAGACACATGAGAAGCAAGCACTATTGAAATAATTTTGTACATACAGAGTTGTGATCTATTCTATCATTTTAACATTGTTTGAGACAGTTTTTTTCTATTCCATTACACATTCAACAGGTGCATAAAATTTTGTCATGTGGCTGTATAATTGTGTGTGTGTGTGTGACCTCCACCATAATCATTTATTCCAGTATTTTATATATAAAATATTAGTTTTAAACATTATTACATAAAGATTTTTCCCCAAAATTTTAATGAATTATTTCCTTAGAAGAGATTCCTAGAAGTGTTTAAAATGTACTGACATTTTAAAGGTTAATTTGTTTTCTACAAATCTTTCCTCAGTTTATACTCTCTCACTAGTATATGAGCCTGCCTGCCTCACTACAGTTTTGCCAGTAATGAGTCCTAGAGACCAAATTATTTGACAAGATCAGGCTAGAAAAGTCATCGGTTAATTTAAAAATCTAATTAAAGTAGAAAGCACATTTTTTTCATAATTTTTCATAAAATTGAAGTGTGTATATGTATGCTAACTTGCCTCTGTTGATTCAGTCAAGGGCTTGATTTGTTGGCCTCTTTGCTATTATCTTTCTTGCATAAGAAAGATACATCCACCTTACATCACTACATTTATCAATTTTTGGTTTTTTAGCAACAAATCAAGGATACTTATGAATAGGAATACAGAAACATTCTGACCTTTAAAGAAAAAATTTGCCTCTGTTTTTATGTTGTTTCATCCAAATTGGTTTTGACATAAATTGTTTTAGGCAGTTTACTCCTTTCAAAGCATACAATTGAATGGATTAGTTACATACAAAAGGGAAGGTAAATACATCTCTGTGGTCTTCATAATCTTTTTATTTGGTACTGGACATTCCCTATATCTCATTATTTTTGGAGTAGAAACTCATATGGAAAGTACAGGAAGATAAAGTTTAAAAATTATATCGAGCAGATCTCTTATCTTTATATTATTGTGTACACAGTAGTCTTGACTTGGCCACATGGCTATTTAAGTAGCTTTGAGTTTGTACATATTGCAAGAAGTTTTCTCGTACTCTTTGTCACTGATAAATACGGTGCTGAGCTGGAATCAGGATACCCGATCATTCCCCCACAAGAAGTTCCTGTAATCTAAGGAAGGACACGGGGGGGGGGGGGGGGGGGGGGGGGGGGCAAACGGCCTGGGCAGCAAAAGAGAATTTCTTCCCCTCACAAGAAAGCCAGAGATCTGAGTGCTGCAACCACACTTCCAAGACTGCATCCTACTTTATCCCTAAGGATGACCGTGGAGGTGGTGACAATGACCATGACCATGACAGCAGGCACTGAGGAACTGAGCTAAAGGCTCTACAGCATTATACCATCGAAGTCTTCACAACAACTCTGTGGAGAAGACGTGAATGAGGAAATTCATGACTGGAAAGGTTAAGTACCTTGCCCAGTGTCTCACGTGGGGCTGTTGGAAAACCAGAAATCTGGTTGACTTTTGAGATCATGCTATTCTAGTCTTTTGACTGGGTCTTCCATCAGATCTTCCTCCTCTGCCAGACCTTATAAGCTGAAATTCCCCCTACTTCTCACCCTATGTCTCCATCAAGATAGCTTTAATGATTGACCATACAGACTAAGAACTTCAAAGTGTTAACAACCCTAGATTTTATTTTTTTAGCTCCAAGTACATATATCCCATGGTCACTGTGAAGACAAAAAAAAAAAAAAAAAAAGATAGGAATTCCCAAAACTTATGAATATATTGCCTTATTTTGACAAAAAAAAAAAAAAAAGAGTTTACATTTGTGACTAAGTTAAGGATTTTGAGAAAGGGAGATCATTCTGGGTTATCCGGTGTGCCCATTGTAATCATGATTCCTGATATAAGGAAGGCAAAGGTGTCAAAATCAGAGACAGATGATGGGATGACAGAGGCAAAGCTTGGAGTGGAGTACTTTGAAGATGAAGGAAGGGACCTGAGCCAAGGAGTATGGAGGGCCTTTAGAAGCTGGGAAAAGGCAATGAGGTAAAGTTTCTTTGAAGTCT
This sequence comes from Vulpes vulpes, assembly GCF_048418805.1. Classification (NCBI taxonomy): domain Eukaryota; kingdom Metazoa; phylum Chordata; class Mammalia; order Carnivora; family Canidae; genus Vulpes; species Vulpes vulpes. Next base: position 24,544 of record NW_027325682.1, on the reverse strand, counting down.
CACAAGGAACACAATCCTGCCAATACCTTGATTTTAGCTCAGTGAGACACATTTTGGACTTCCTTGTGTTGTTTCAAGCCACTAGGCTTGTGGTAATTTGTTACTGAAGCAACAGGAAACTAATATAGACCTTTTTTTGTGTGTAAAAACTTAATTACTTTATTTAGTTGAGAGAGAGAGAAAACATAGGGAGAACAGTGGGAGAGGGACAAGCAGGCTCCATGCTGAGTGCAGAGCCCATCACAGGGGCTCAATCGCAGGACCCAAGATCAAGACCTAAGCTGAAACCAAGGGTTGGACTTTTAACCAACTGAAACACAGGGGCCCTGGAAATTAATATAGTCTTATAAATGATGTTTGTACTTACATACTTCAGTCATGTGCTACTTAGTATGTGAAACTAATACCAGCCAGAAACTGTTATACAGTAAGGAACAATTCTTATGTCTCAGTTTTGTAAACTCTATTATGCTTCTTCTCAGGACATTAGTCAACATGTATACTTTTTTGGGGTGTCTTAAAGTTTAGTTTTTAAAAGAACAATAACTTATGAAAAGTTAACAATTATAGCCTTAAAGTGTTGTAGAATATGTCGATCAATTAAACCTCTGACATTTCAAAATAAATCAAGGAGAAATGAGATCTTGCAGAGCTATTTGTCAGAATTGATTTTAATTTATAACTAGAATGTGAATCATGGGTAGATTCTGTAGAATATTTAAAAATCAATTATTCTTTTACCTGAAAGTGAATAAGGAAAAGGAGGACTTTAAAATGTGAAGAACTTTACAGGGAAGATAGTGACAGTGAGAAATTATTATGAAAAATATTCAGACCCAGAAGAGTCAATACAATATTGAAAGACAAGAACAAAATTGGAGAACTGATGTTAGTTGACTTCAAAATTTACTATAAAGCCACAGTAATCAAAACAGTACTGTACTGGTGAGAAAAAAAAAAAAAAACAGATAAAAAGGTGAATGGAACACAACAGGGAGCCCAGAAGTATATCCATGTACATGTAGTCAACTAATCTTTGACAAAGGAGCAAGGGTCATAAAATAGAACAAAGACAGTTTTCTTAATAGTAGTACTGGAAAACTGGACATCCAGATGCAAAATAATAATAATAATCTACCTGCATACCATGCATCCTTCACAAATGTTAAATCAAAACGTATCACACACTGAAATATGAAATGTAAAACTATAAGGCTACCAAAATATAACACAGGAGAAAACTTAAATGACATTGGGTATGGTAATGACTTTTTGTGGATAATAACAAGGGCACAGTTCATGAAAAAAATAATAGATAAGCTTGACTTATTTAAATCAAAACCTCTGATCTGCTAAAGACAATGTCAAGAGAATGAGAAGACAAACCACAGACTGGGAGAAAATATTTGCAAAAGACACATGCAATAAAGAATTATTGCCCAAAATATATGAAAAGCACTTAAAACTCACAATAAGAAAGCAAGTATTCCAATTAAAAAATGGCCTAAGACTTTAACAGACACTTTAGCAACAACAGCAACAACAAAAAGTAGTAATGGCAAGTAAGTATCTGGAAAAATGCTTCATATCGTGTGTTATTAGGGAATTGCAAATTAAAGAAAAAAAAAAACACTGAGATACTATTACACATCTATTTGAATGGCCAAAATCCAGAACACTGACAACACTGGCGAGGATGTGGAGAATCAAGAATTCTCATAAATTACTGGTGGGGATGTTAATAATATAGCCACCTTGGAAAACAGTGTGATGATTTCTTGTTTGAACTTACTATATGACCCTGTAATCTTGCTCCTTGGTATTTACCCAGAAAAGTTGAAAATTTTGTCCATAAAAATATCTGCACATGGATGTTTATAGCATTTTTATCTGTAATTTTCAAAATTTGAAAGCAACCAAAATGCAGATGACTGAATAAATAAGCTGGTGCATTCCAACAGTGTGATATTACTGAGTGCTAAAAAGAAATGAGCTATCAAGGCATAAAAGACATGGAGAACCTTAAGTGTATATTACTAAGTGAGAAAAGCCAATCTGTCATGGCTACATGCTGTATGATTCCAACTATGTGACATTTTGGAAAAGGTGACATTATGGAAACAAAAAGATTAGTGGTTGCCCAAGGTGTGTGTTTGGGGGAGAGATGAATAAGCAGGGCAGAGAGAATTTTTATGGCAGTGATTGCAATGATGGAAAAATGTCATTATATATCTTTCCAAACCCATTGAATATATATTAAGAGTGAACTTTAAGGTAAGCCACGGACTTTGGATGATTATGATGTGTTAGTGTAGGCTCATTGTTGGTTAAAATGCACCATTCTTGTGAGTGGGGATGATCTATCAGGGAAGCTCTGAATATGTGGGGCAGAGACTGTACAGAAATCTCTGTACTTCCTTCCCAATTTTATTTTAAACCTAAAACTATTTTAAAAAATAAAGAAAAAATATTCAAGGGAGAATATATACTTAAAAACCCTTTGAAATAATTGTCCAGAAAAAATTTGAAATGTTTTCTATTTCATCCTCTAAAGGAAATTAAGATTTTTTTGAAGTAGTTCAACTGTATTTCTACCTGCACAAGATATAACAGAACCCAAAGGTTTGCTTCTAGCCCCATTAGGTTCAATTTACATATAATGGAGATTTTGCATCCATCAACACCCAGTGATGGATAAGAGCAATTTCAACTTGACCTCCATTCTATGGATAATTTTAAAAGCAGAGTAATTTAAAAGTTATAATCAATTATTGATATTACTTGGCTTCTTAAACATTATGTGATAGGTAGTGGTTTAATAATGCAATATGAAAGTGATTAGATACATGAATTAGGGTTGTTGGTATATAACGTTGCTGGCTTTTTTATATGCATTAATTAAAATTATTTGTCTGATATATTTGATTCATTAGTGGTGTTTACAGAATTATATATTATTATGATTTAACAGGGATAATATTGTCTTGTTACAATGGGAAAATTCTTACCTTCATTCTCTAAATACACTAAAGTCCTGAAAACATTTGAGTACTTTAAATAATGGATTTAAATGTTTTGCAATGGTATTAAACGTCAATGGGCTTCTGTTTCTAAAACTTCATATATTACTTTCTTACATTTCTCCATTTATATTGAACATGTTTGGGTAAAAACAACTTATTGTTGGAAATAATTGCTTTGAAGAAATGATCTGTTAATAGACATTTTTACTTAAATATGAACATTTAGCAGGAACAAAGTATCCAAATTTGGATAATTTGATTAAATAGATATGATATTGGTTCTTGATTAAATACACATGATATTAAATTTTACTTCTAAATTTCTATTCTTCAGTAGAAAGCATGTGAAAAATCAGGGTGCCTAAGTGGCTCAGTTAAGTGGCTCAGTCAGTTAAGTGGTTCACTCCTGATTTCAGCTATAGGTCATGACTTTAGGATCTTGGAATAAAGCCCTGTGTTGGACTGTACACTCAGTGGGAAGTCTGCTTGTGGATTTTCTCTCTCTTTCTCCCTCAGCTCCTCCCCCTGCTCATGGTCTCTCTTCCTCTCCTCTCTAAAATAAATAAGTAAATCTCTTAAATTTTTTTTAAAGAATGTGAAAAATTACTAATATAAAAATGAAAAATATATCTGTACATGAGAACTTGAATATTTATATACACACAAAGATTTGTATATACCAAATTTATGTCTTTAACTACATAAATACGTATGCATATAAATGTGCCTCTATTTTTAAATATACAAAGAATTCCTAATAATCAAATAATCACTAGTCAAATAAAAATACTTGATAATTACATATAAGTTAGCAATTTTAATATATTCAAGTATATTCATTTTTCTTGTAAAAATTACAACCTACATGACAGTTCTCTCTATGTGATAATTCCTACATTTATAATATATATTATTTCTTTTAATTATCATAATAATCATGAGGAATATATTAAAATGAGAGGTTGAAAACAAAAAAAATAATTAGAAGGCATCAAAGAAAAGATTTGAAAAAACATGTATCAAATACACAAAAACATACCTTCTTAAAATATATGCATCATTCACATATATAATAGAAAAACAAATCAGTAGACAAAGGGGAGCAGACACAATGAATAGCTTACAAAGGCAGAATTTGTTTTGACTGTCTGTAAAGAAACATAATCCTTGGGACACCTGGGTGGCTCAGCAGTTGAGCGTCTGCGTTAGGCTCCAGGCCTGATCCTGGAGACTGGGGATCAAGTCCTACACAAGTCCTACATCGTCCTACATCGGAGCCTGCTTCTCTCTCTGCCTGGGTCTCTGCCTCTCTTTCTCTGTCTCTCATGCATAAATAAATAAAATCTAAAAAAAAAAAAAAAAGAAAAGAAAAGAAAGAAAGAAAGAAACAATCCTAATAAGACCATACAAGCTCTCACCCAAGGCAAGTTTCACCCATGAATTTCCAGGAGCTGTCAGGTGGCAACATAAAACCCTGCTCAAGGTTCATGCTGGTGGCAACAACTTTCCATTCCATAGAGTTAGAGCCATACAGGTGTGGTGATGAGAAAGAATGTAAGCACATAACAGAGCAGGTACCTATTGTAGTAGTTCAGTTTTTCATAATGTTTTCCACCTTAGAGACTGTGGGTGAGCAATGCCAGATGCCCATATACTATTGTCCATTGCTACTCTACTTTGCAAAGACATTGGTGGATATTAGTGGCTTCCAATGGGAATAATAATTCAATCAAAATAGGCTGGATCATAAAGATGGTTCTTTATTTTGTGAGTTTTCCAAAGTTTCTAGAGCTTCTCTGTGAGCAGTTTTAAATTTCAACCTTACATAAAGTACTTTAACAGCTTAACTTGGCTTTCTATTAAAGCTATCTTTCATTGTCAGTTTGACAAACAGTAATAAAATTAATTATTTGTTGCAAATACCTGTAGTATGCCAGGTACTGTGCTAAATTTACATACATTATCTCATTCAGTCTTCATAATAGTCCTATAAGATAGGTACATACATAAAACACATTTTTTTTCTTTCTTTCTTTCTTTCTTTCTTTCTTTCTTTCTTTCTTTCTTTCTTTTCTTTTTTTCTCTTTCTTTCTCTTTCTCTTTCCTTTTTTTTTTTTTTTTTTTTTTAACTGATGAAGGATGTAACACATAGACTGCTCAAAGTTACACAACTGGTCAGTGTAGAGCTGGACAGTCTGATTCCAGATCTTACACCCATTGTAGTCCTTGGACACCAATAATCCAATCATAGAAATAGGGGAACTATTCAAATAGATGTTTGATGAACTTCATTAAGAGTCAAGCAGAGTCAAGCTAGTAGTTAAGACATCCTCATTCCAGTGCTCACATTCTTAATCACTACTACCTACCCTCTCTTCAAGAGGAATCAGTGACCAAATTGGTTTGTAATGCTAAGACACATTTTACATTTCCCAACTAAGTTTGTTCTGAATAAAAAAAATGAGCAAACATCTGAATTTCTTCTTTTAGGATACCCAAAGAGGAAGACTTATTGAAAAGTCTGGGAAAAAAAAAGAATGGAAATATTCTTAACTTTATGTTTACCTATTACTTATTTAAATTAACAAAATTAATCACAGATTTAAATTCTGTTGTCACAGGTTCAGAATTATTTCCCATGCATTATTGTGCCAGAAATGACACGGGGAAATTTCTCTCCCATAATTTATTTTGGAAAATTTAAAATTATAGAGTAACTACATCCTGATAGAGGTATTTGTGAACATATTACCAGAATCATTGTTTTTTTAATTTCCCCATGGGAATATGTTAAAGAAAGTAGAAATACTAATCTAAATAATCTACCTTAGAATCATCTACCTAAAAAAATGGTAATCATGGTGAAAAATGTTCCTACCCAAGTATTCTAGCATTGTTAGCCACTACCATAGTTCCATGTTTGGGATATCTGAAATGTTATATGAGGTGTGATGTAGAGGGAAGCACTCTTTTGGATGTATGCCTGTTTCCTGGAATTTACCCTGCATCAGCTGTGAAAGTGATCCAAATGTTTAGGTTTATTTGAAGATACAGCAACTTCTGGCTGACATCTGGTCTAGTTATTTGTGGTCAAAGTACACAATTTCTCTTTTTCTTTTTCTTTCTTTCTTTCTTTCTTTCTTTCTTTCTTCTTTCTTCCTTTCTTTCTTTCTCTTTCTTTCTTTCTTTCATTCTTTTCTTTCTTTCTTTAGATTCCTTCCTTCCTTCTTTCCTTCCTTCCTTCCTTCCTCCCTTCCTTCCTTCTGTCTCTCCTTTTCCTTCCTCTCTGTCTCTTCTCTTCCTTCTCCTTTCCTTTCTTCCCTCCTGTCTTTCTTCTTGTTGTTTTTATTAAAATTTCAGATAAAGATACAAGGTTGGTAATAGTACCTTTTTGAAACATTTTTATAGAAAGATAATTCGGAGGCTGTGATATATTCTAATGAACTGGACATTTTAATGTATTGTTAACTTTAATTTTTACTGTAAATTTCTAGCTTGGAATAAAAAATTACTTTGATATGTCATTGCATTATATTACTTTTCATGTGCAGCAGAAGGCATTAGTCATTTATCAGCATCTTGACCTGGTGACATAATAATAATAATACCAAGAGTTGAAGTTAAAAATTTGAAATTACAGCTCTCAAAAGTAGAAAATGTTGGAGATAATAGAAAATTATTCAAGGGGCACTCAGAACCTAAGTCTGCCTTAGGTTCGGATTGTGATTTCAGGGTCCTAGAATTGAGCCCCACATTGTGCTTCCTGCTCTGTGGGGAGCCTACTTCTCTCTCTGCCTTTGTCTCCTGCTCCCTCTGCTTGTGCTCTGTCTCTCTCTCTCTCTCTCTCAAATAAATACAATCTTTAAGAAAAAAAGAGAAAAGTATTTGAAGTCTGTGATTTGTCATTGATCTTATAATTTTTTTTATATTTTAATCAAAATTTTAGCTGATTAAAAATTTTTAGCTAATTTATACCACTCTTATTTGGTAAGGAAAGTAACATTTTATTCTTTTGGTTGTTATTGTATTATTTTTAATAGTCCTGAATACTATTTCCAAGGTTGTTAATATTTATGATTCTTGGAGAAACAAAATTACAGTATCTGAAGGCTAGCCTTTTAAGGGAACTTTAATTTCACATTTTTGATTCCACATTTTACAGTCTACCTGCTTATTAACCAATACCTGTGTGTATTTTAAATATTTCATGACTTCACTACTATTAACTGATTTATTACTGAAGGTCTAAACCAGCCCATTTGAAAAATTTACTTCGTATTTGTATTCTAGTTTCCTATATTGAGGCATTCTATTAGAAACTTTTCAGAACTTATATTTTTTATAATCCAAAGGCATACATGACATTTCACAGAATCTATTAAACTGGAATAATGATTTTATCATAAGATACTATTTAACTCCCAAGACTAAATATTAGATAAACATAGACATTTTAGTTTAATGAGAGCTAGTTCTTAGCTATTTTACATCTTAATTTATTTTGGATTATTAAAAGTCATATCTAGATTAGAATTCTTGAAAGTATATATATTTCTGTTTTGAAAGGGGTTTATTGGACAAATTTAGCAGAAATTAAAATTAAATCCTGCAGCTAGAAGGAACATGCTCAAAAGTAGACTAAAATGCTTCTCCTTGATTATGAAGTTTTTGATTAATAAGAAATGAGACTATCAAACATGTTAAACAAAAATGAAAAAAAAAAACTTCCTAAAACCTAAGGTAGTACTTAAAACCAAATTCCATTTTATTCTAACATTTAATTAGATTAATAGATTTTGGTAGATAAAACTAGATAGATCTTGAATTACCTGAACATCAACATATTTATCATCTCTTTTTGTAATAATACAATATGTAGGATATTATTTTAGAAAGTAAAGAATCTATAGCATCTGTGAGTCTTCTAAAATGTCACACAAACTATATGACAGGTTGGTTATCATGTGTAATTGTTCCTAAGTATTCCTAAGTATTCATTGTTTCTATGGCAACAGGAGGAATAAAAATGTCTCTGCTTCACTGGTTCTTAGTTCATCATAAAATATTGTTTCATTATGCTTACAGAAATTCACAGAAGAAAAATAATCCTCATTTAAAAAAAACTTATAGATTTATCTGTATTAAGAATGGGTCCTTTGTGCTGATACAAACCATTTCATACTTACATAATGCACAGGTTTACTGGTTTCTATCAGACTTTCTATTTGTCAATCTTCCCTCCATTTTCCTCTATAACCTATCTTTTCACTAATCTACATTCATTGCTTCCTTCATCTTAGCTCAATTCAATATCACATGATTATCTCCTTAAATACTGAGAAAGTTCTAGACAGATTCAATATACATTCATGATGAAAATGATAAAGAAAATGGGACTGGAGAGATATTCTTTTAATATGATTATATTTCTCTACTAAATATCTCATATATATCTCTATGATTTGGCAATGTAGTAGAAATATTCTTAGCCAGGACAATTAAATAAGAGAAATCAGTTAGAGTTGTAAAAACGGGCAATTTAAGGAGTAAAATGATCTCTATGTTCAGTTAATATGATAAAATACATAGAAACGCCAGAGAATCGATACTAAAACTAATTCAACTATTAATGAATTGAGTAAGTTGACCAGGATATAAAATTATCATATAAAGTCAACAGTCTTCATATATACATTTAAGATTGCAACAAAGAAGACTAAATATAAAGACATAAATTTCACAAGAAATGTGTAAGATCAGCATGAGGAAAAAAATTTAAAACTAAATAGAGATGAATAGATAGAATAGATAAAATAGAAAGTCCAAAACTAGATGCAAATACATATAGAAATTTAATATATGATAAACTGGCAAATCAGTTTACCAGGGTAAAGATTGACTCGTTAATAAATAGTGATAAGACAACTAGGTAGCCATATGGAAAAAGCTAAAATTAAATTTGTCTCATATCATATAAGAGATTACTACGGATGGATTAGGTATCTAAATGTAAAGAATGAAGCCATGGATCTACTACAAAGAAACATTCATGAATTTCTCTTTAGTTTCTGCATAGGGAAGGCATAGTGAGTGTGATATAAAATTCAAAGGCATTAATTGAAAAGACTGTTGCATTTGACAACATAAAATAAAAATGGTTGAAAAAAAACAGTATTTAAAAATATAACTGACTTAACTTGTAGAGAAAAATTGCAACATTTAAAACCGACCAAAGGAAAGTGTCCTTTTTAAAATAAAGAGACAAAGGATCAAAACCCTGATAGAAACTGAGAAAAAAAAAAAGAAATAACTAAAAGAATCACAAAAAAATAGAAAAAAATGTTCTTAAAATATTCTATCATAATTAGAGAAATAATAGTTTAAAAATGCCGAGATCCTACTTATCATGTATCTAATGTACAAAAATTAACTACGTAATATTGAAATTTTCAGTGAGGCTGTGGGGAAACAAACTCTCATATTTTGCTAATGGGAAAGAAAATTAGTAAAATACATTTTTGATAAAATCTGGTAATACTTAACAAAACTACCTACACACTTACTCTTCAATCCAGAAACATTTAAAAACATACACTAAAGATACACCCCCAGTAGTAAGAATACATTTGTGTACAATGTTATTCGTTACAGCATTATTTGTAATTTCAAACTATTGGAAATAACTAATACTCATATACAGGAAAGAGATTAGATAAAATATGGTCTAAACAATGGAGGACTATGCACAAAAGAATAAGGAAGATTTGTATGAATTAATATGGAGTGATTTGTAGGATATATTCTTAAATGAGAAAACCAAATTAGAAAAGAAACTATAGTGTACTATCTTTCATATAAGAAATGTGGGGATATGAGAAAATATACACATACTTGCTCATTTGTGTGAAATAAACATAAAAAATGATACTTTTTTTACCAAAAAGTAAAGACATGGTTTATTTCTAGAAAGTGGATGAGAAGTGGTTGTAAAGGAGAAGGGAGTGTGAGCAGGGATAAGGACAGAGTAACTCTACCCTGAATATATCTTTTTGTATATTTCTGATTCTTAGATGTACAGTAATGCTTCATAGATATCTCATCTCCTCAAAACTTAGCCCAAAAAACTATGTGAGGAAAACTTATGTCACATGGAAACATGTACAAGTGAACCAAACTGAATTACAAATGAATAAAATAATCATATTGAAATAGTACAGAAAAAACAGCTAACCTGATAACTTATAATTGTAACTTTGATTGCTTACCATAAGGCAAAAAAGGCAAAAAAGAGCACTACACAAATGATCCTATCTAATTAGTAAATGTGTTTTTTATAGGTTATAGGTTAACAATTTCAAAACTATGTAATGATATAACATGTGTACTAGAACTAAAAGAAAAAAATGAAAAGGAAATATATTGATTGCATGCAATGAGAGCTGGAATTCTCATCTTTGGAAAAAGATATTAAATATAAGGAAAGGGGAAAAGCTAAATAAACACTGAGATGTTCGACTGGAATCAGATATCAGTATAAACTCATTGTTTTAACAGTTATACAAATAGATAGATCTAGAAATACAGATGTCAGTGTACACATATATTCCTACCTCTATTGGTTGTGGCCAAAAGCACTATAATTAATGACACCCACAAGCAGTGAACACACCTACAACCCAGATCTTGGAAGTACTTAATGAAAGATGTGAGCTTGTTTAAAACAAATGTAGGAGCCATCTGGAAGGAGTTTGAAGGGCCAAAACTGAAATAATTTGAGAAGAAAAAAAAGATAATTATATTGGTTTTTAACCCACATAATAAAATAAATATCCAAGAGTTTATTTTGACATGAGCAACTAATTGAATAATTAGATAGAGGACAAGAAATATTTTTTCCTTACAGAAGAATTTCAATTAATAAATGCAGGAGGTGAGAAGAAAATAGAAAATCACCATTAGACAAACACCACAACGACTGTGGCAAACCAGTCTATTGATGCTAAAAGTGTAGGGTAAAAATTTGAAGAGAAGCAGTATCCTTACATAGTGCCAAGGACATCTCTCCAGAAGGTTTTTTTTTTTTTAAGATTTTATTTATTTATTTATTTATTTATTTATTTATTTATTTATTTATTTATTATTTCTTGAGAGACACACAGAGAGAGAGGCAGAGACAAAGGCAGAGGGAAAGCAGGTTCCCCATGGGGTGCCCGACGTGGGACTTGATCCCAAGACCCTGGAATCATGCCCTGGGCCGAAGGCAGCTGCTCAACCACTGAGCCACCCTGGTGCCACCAGAAAGTGTTTACATGGAAAAAGAAATAGTAGCTTTTTAGAGGAGAAACCCTGCAGTCAACACTTTAGCCAAATCAGCAAAATTAATATCACCAGTACTGAGAAACAGTAACATTATGACTTCTATTACATGATGGCCTGAGAGGCACATAGTATCATGTTTATTCTAGTTTTACCAAATAATACATACATTAACTTCTGTCATGAGGAAGCATCAGAAAAACCCAAACGGAGGGAAATTCTACAAAATAATTCACCTCATTCTTTAAAATGTGAAGGTCCTTAAACAAAGGGAAAAGTGTGTAACTTTGCAGACTGGGGGACATGAAGGGCAAATAGCAGCAAAACAAAATATCAGATCCTGCAGATGATTCTAGAGCATAATTCTAGAGCAGAAGAAGTACATCAGTGGGGAAATAGGTTCACAATAAATAAACATAAAATAAACTCCATACTTTAGTTGATGGTAATATATCAGTATTAATTACATGGTTGTTTTTTTTTTTTTTTTTTGAAGATTTTACTTATTTATTCATGAGAGATACACAGAGAGAGGCCAGGACACAGACAGAGGGAGAAGCAGGCTCCATTCAGGGAGCCCGAGGCAGGACTCCATCCAGGGAACTTGGAATCATGACCTGAGTTGAAGGCAGATGCTCAACCACTGAGCCATCCAGGTGACCCTAATTTCCTGGTTTTCATAATTAGACTATGACAATGCAAGATGTTCACTTGAGGAGAAACTGGGGAAGAGGTATATGACAACTCCCAATTTCTGTAACTTTTCTTTAAGTCTAAAATTAGTTTAAAATGAAAAGTTGAAATAGAAAAAAACTTCAAAAACACTCCTCAAACTACATTATTGAATAAATTATCAATTTTTTTTTTTTAAATTTGAGAATTTCTTTTCTTGATGCTACTTTGTTTACAGTAATGGAATTTGTAAAATTCCTCTCAGAGAGTTCTTTGTTCTGAAAAACATGAGTGTTTTTCTAAGTCAATTAGATTGGCTCCTCTCTTCTAGAATCCCTCAGTTCTCTATCTCAATCCACACAGAAAATTTGTCTCTGCAGTTTATATTGAAGTCCCAGCAACTTACCTAGTAGCTTTGTCTACAATTTCCTTAGTATCATCCCTATTATAAAATCCTATTTTCTTAACAATTCTTTTTCCAAAATCAAAAGATTTTGGTTTGTTGCCTTATGTAAGTTTATATTTTAGCCATTTAAATCACTTTCCTAGGTAAATGAACTAATACAAGTACATGGAATTTGGGCCATATACATATTCCTCTTCAGGATTCACTAAATTTAATAAAATAACTGGTATCTGTGCTGTGATGTCCACTTATCTCACATTCCTTAAGGCATTTGCCGTCATTATTTCTACACATGTGAGGTGTCTTACATCACATTTGGGCCCTCTCTGCTTATTGCCTCTTTCAAAGGGTTGTTAGTGCAAGAATTAGAGATGCCATTGGGTTTACCTGCAGCCAAAATGCTTGCTAGATGATGGAAATTCATGGCTCTGTTTCCTTGGGACTTACTAAACTCAAGTATATTCATGTGATCCATGGAATTTCAAAGACTAGAAGAAAAAAACTCTTGTATTCTCCGTCAGATGTTCTGTAAACTCCTTATCTTGAATGTTTCTCCCCAATAACTACCAGATTTAATGACAGATTTTTAATTCTGTTCTTGAATACTTTACATACTTTCATACTTGGTTCACACAGGCATATGGTGACCAAAAGTAAGCAATAATTTTTTGTATATAATTCCTCCAAAACTATTTTTCTTTTTGTCCCAGATCTTTAATTTTCAACATTTCACAATAAGTAAAGCTTGATCACATGCATTCCTGGGCACCAAAAACAGTGCTAATAACACAGTTTCCAGAACATGGTTGTATTTCCAATAAATGTTTGTTAAATTAGTGGACAAATAGCATATCTGCTTTCAAGCTCAATGATTATCACCATGAGTACTAGCTTTACTCCCTGTTATAATAGAAATTGATTATCTCTCAGTAATTTTTCAGTGTGGTGGTTAGATTTTGCTAAGTTACATAGTAGTAATAAACTCTACGAGAATCTCAGTGGCAGACACCAATATAGGTTTGCTTCTCATGGCTGTTACATATTGGCTAACAACTGCCTGTCATTCTACTCTACTTCTCTCCACTTAAGGACCCAGGCTAGATGAATAGCCACTATCTAGGATAGTCTTGGCACAATGGAAAGAGCAATGACAGATCCACTTGACATTTTATAAAACTTCCCAGAAATAATACACATCATTTTTACTAGTATTTCTTGGCCCCAAACTGCTACTTGGCTAAGCCTGACATCCTGTAAGGATAGGCTCAGTAGGAGAGGTGATACTTTGACACTAATACGATCTATTACAGCTGCCCTCTTAATTAAACATATTTGCTTTACTTCCCACACACATAAAATATACTCAACCCCTTCCCAAAGGTTAACCCAACTCAAAGGTCCCAGTTTTAGGATATAGTGATAATCATAACATTCTCTCTATGTGGATCCTCTTTATCTGTAGACTCATTAAGTATAAAGACAATTTTTCTATTTCCCTTCACACACACTCATAAAAACAAGGGTTGAACAAATACAGAAAACCACAATAAAGACTCCTTTACAGAAAGAACAGCAGAGGCACAGGGCCATCCCTAGTACACAGTAATTCTGTAGAGTCCCATTTTGAAAATATGAGAGCCCTACCCTAAGGATGGGCAACGTTCCTTGGTTAAACTCCAGTTCTGCTCCCTGGGACTAACTCCCAAATCCATGGTTCTCTATGGCTTTTGACTCCATCATCTGAAAGATATTATTTCTTTTAATCATAGATGAGAAGACATTGGAAAATATGCTATTTTGGAAGAATGCAGAGATCTTTTAACCTGCCTCCTGTTAACAGAAGTTTCGAAGTAGGGGCATCTCAAAAGCTGTCTTAAGTCTTGGACAGGATGGAGGAAGGTTAGTCTCTTGGTTCAGCCAAGTGGTTCTTTTGATGGTGGTACCATCTCAAAACCTGAATTGGATCTTAATCTATTTGATTTCAGTCAGTAACCTCACAATTCTTTACAAAGTATGACTTGATTATAGGTTTATTAAGTTTTTCAGTTTGTCGGTAGTTCCATGTATTATTTTTCTTACTCTGAGTGATGGTGCTTTACTTATTTTTTAGTTCCAATCCCCATTTGGTACTGTGTAACTGTAATACTGAATTACCGAATTTAACACTAATCACACATCTTATATTAGAGAGTATAGGAATGGCAAGGAGAGAGAACAAATTGGTAAAGAGATACAAATAAATACTTGTCAAAGTAAAAGAGGGGCATGCATCTTCCTTTGTTCTCATTTCTGTAGCTGGTCACATAGTTGTTGTTGGTATTTACAACATCCGTTTTCCATCAGCCATCTTGCGCATACTTTAGGGTCAGTCAGTGTCTTATTTAGTGAAGTGATCTAAATCTCATTACCTGGTCAGGTGGTCCAAAAATTTTTTTTTTGATCTTTTATTTTGATATAATGCAAATTTACAGAGAAGTTACAAGAATAGTACAAAAACTCCCATATATCTTTTATCCAGGTTCACTAATTATTGACATTTTTATCTCACTTATTTTTTCACCATCTCTCTATATTTGTATATATACATAATACATTTTCCTGAACTATTCAAGAATTAAGCTAGAGGCTTTATGCCCCTTTACCACTAAGTATTTTAGCAGACACTTTCTATGAACAAGGACATTCTCTTGGCACAATTATCAAAATTAGTAAATGTATCATTGATAAGAGACTATTAGGTGATCCAAACTTTAAGTTCTCAAGTTCCTGTGTCAGTATTGGTCTTGTTGCTTTGTCTTTCTGTACTTTACCACTAACATTTGCCATGATATTTGCGAATATTATCACGTGCCCTAGAGAATTTCCTAAGTTGTAGACACCAATCAGTATATTAACCTTTCTTATTGCTTGTTGGCAAAACCATTAATAGAGGTTACCTCTACATGATGAGATGATGGTTGACATACCTTGCTTGTGTGTGAATGTGTGATTTCACATGATTTCCATGGAACATACAGTTTCAATAGAATTACAGAAAAAGCATTTTAGAATAATATCCTGCATAGAATAATTCATGAGTCAAAAGTGAAGAAAACATCACATCGCAAGTACAGGCATTTATCACTCCAGCTCATTGCCGTTGTAGCTATCCCCTCCCAAACCATATCTTTTCACACTACTGCTATGCTCTCTCTGGGTAGCAGGTATGGCATGCCTGTCCCCTTTGTCCTCTCTCCTCACTCAGTCCTGGCCCTCCTCCCAGATTGCTCAGGCTTAACCACTTATTAAGCAGCATTTTACTTTTTCCATTGAGAAACAATTTTAGCCTGGATTTTACAAAGTTAATTTACTATGAATTCACATTTGATCAAGTGATAAATATTTAAGGGAAATGAGTTAAACAAACGTGTTTTTCTTTCATAAATGGCAGAGAAAATATCTAACGTATAAATGAAAAATATCGAAAGAAAACTGCTGTAACTTAATTGGATTAATTAGATTATATTATACCTGTGGATCCATATCCTGGCCTTTATACTCTCTACATGCATGACCTGGGGCAAATTGCTTAGCTTCTGTGCCTCACTTTTATTTTCCATGAAAATGGAATCACTATTATACCTACCAAATGCAAGATTAAAAACAAAAACAAAAAAAAGAGTATGTGAGATAGCTTTTGTTAGGTTTGATGACCAAAGTCACAAATCTGAGTCTTTTTAGAAATGTAAATTAGTTTGCTCAGGGCTTACTAATACTCTTAATCACAAAACTGTTTTCTTTGGATAAGACGTCTCAACATGTTCAGGGAGGAACAATTTGAGAATTACTTTAAAGGAGTGCATGATGAAATACTTAAGGAGTGGGATATAGTGTTCTGAAAAATTGATTTAGAGTGCACAATGGTTTAAAAGCAAGAAAGCCTCCTTTTATTCCTCCTTGGTCTCCTGCATAGGTTGGGATCAAGCTGGTCCACCAAGTTGTACAGGATCAAAGGCACTTGAGCCATAGATGACATCAGTTGTTACTTCCCACATGCCACCATCTCTGGGATTAGACGGCAGCTTTATTTTGGAGTCTGGAGCACTTTGCAGACGTGGACTAGTTAATGTGCAAATCATTTGTTATTTAGATTGTGCAGATGAAGGACTAGAGGTATGTAAAGGTTAAGGACAGGGCCAAGGTTTAGTTGTGACTCAGTTTATTGAGCTACTTAACTTTATCAGAGAGATTACAAAATAAATTGTTCCTATCATCTATCTATGGTAACAGGAGACCCAGAAGGATTAGTTCTAAAAATATTTTGTTTTCAAAAAAAAAAAATTTGTTTTCTCTCTTGAGATGAGCTTGACTCTGGCAATTCTCTCATGTAATATACTTCATGACCATCCTTCAGATGAAAATAAACTTAATTTACAAGTCTTTTTAAATTTTCAAATTGAAATCATTTTTCAACTACCCCATCCTTTGATCCTCAGCAATCACCCCAGCCATTCCTCTTTACAACCTTCCCAGCCTCACTTTGCTTTTGTTTGTGGAATTCCTAAGTGACACATCCCAGTCTCCTCAGATCACTGGATCTGTGGCCAGAGGGCCACTTCTCCTTTTGTTCAAACAATGTCAGGAACATTTATTTCAAGATCCAGTTAAAATTCTTCTGTTTTAAAAACCCTTTAGGGAACAGTTACTCTGTGGAACTTGTTTACTTAATTCCTTTCCTACTAGTCTCCTCGTTGGTTTGAATTTTGCTTCCAACCTGTTTTTCTGGGGGCCATAGAACCAAAAGAGAACAGCGTTTGTTAATAGTTTCTGTTGGCTCAAGCAGCTTTCTCTCATTTCCTTAATGTGTCAATTTTCTAGCTCAGGAAATAAAACCAAAGTAAAATATTATTTTCTTCTGTTCTGTTAATTAGTTTATTTTTCTTCAAATAGTTTCATATCCAAGCCCTTATATTATAGTTAATATCTTCACCATAACGGAGGTGATACAGTAATGGGCAATAGGTAGAAAAATAAAAAGGATGTTTATGAAAAATAAAAAGTTTTAGAGAAGAAGAATAGGCAGATAGGGAGAAGGGGGAGGGGATATTCTCAATACTTCCCTACAAAAAAAAAACAACAAAAACCAAACTTATAAAAAAAAAGAAGAAAGTAAAACAAAACAAAACAAAAAACAAAAACAAACAAACAAAAAAAACAAACAAACTCCTCTACAAAATGGCCTTAATAACACATAGATAAGAATAATGCTAACAATAGCTAACCAAAGCAGAGTGGGGAAAAAATGGAAACTTTAGGATTATTTTCTAAATAATGTTAATAACTGCTTTCACAAAGCCACAGTAGAGTGGAAAATAAAATCCAGGATTAACTGGTAGTATTTCCAATTAATACATATATAAAGAATAATGGAAATAAAAATCATATTTTGGCATTACCATAGGATAACTTTTGCAGAATTATTGATGAATGCCAACATTTGTGAGCAAAAGTATAATGAGAAACAGGGTATCTGCATACTATTGAATAGAGAAAGGATGAAACTTTAGGCAGGGAAAGAATAGAGGCCTCAACCAGACTCTGAGGGAATTTCAGGTAGGAAGATCGGACAAAAACAGAGATAAGGAAAATTTAGACCACCTATCCCAGTTAGTAGGGTTAAAATGTTTTTCCTGATAATTACATTGTAGCCACAGAAAATAAAAATAACCACAAAAACTAATCAAGCCTCAAAGGAAATTTCACTATAAAGATTAACCAGACCTAGCAACCCATATCTATAGATCATAGATGTCACAGAAATGAAAACTCTCACACAATGTATAAGCACCATGTCCAGTTCCACCAACAAGTTTCCTGGTAAAGTCCTAATAAACGGCCAGAGATGAAGAGCGAAGAGCCCTCATCGGCAACCTAGTTGAAACCCTCTCATTCCTGAGAGCTTTTTCTGTATTCTCGCTTAGTAAATCTCTGTCTCTTTGCTCATCTCCTTTGCGAGATTCAGTCTTTACCTCAGTGAGACAAGAACTTCACTCTTCTGCTTCACTATCGAAGTGCTTCCCTACAAAATGCTTTTTAATTATAAAGAGAAAATAATTATAATAAACTAATAGTAATTATTGTACTAGTATATGATATCAAGATACATTTTTTTAAAGATCCTATTTTTGTTTATTCATGAGAAACACAGAGAGGCAGAGACATAGGCAGAGGGAGAAGCAGGCTCCATGCAGGGAGCTGGATATGGGACTTGATCCCAGGACCCTGGGATCACAATCTGAGCAAAAGGCAGATGCTAAATCACTGAGCCACCCAGGTGCCCCTTATAACGAGACTTATAAATACCATGTACCTCTTAATGTCATGCAATGGAGAGGCACAGAACTACTTGGCACTTTCGCAAAACAATGCAACTTAAATATAAACATGAGAAGATATCAGACAAACCCAAATGAGGGACAATACACGAAATGACTGGTGAATATTCTTCCAAAGCATCAAAGTCATGAAAGACATGAAATCATGAAAGACAAGAAGGCTAGAAACTGTCCACAGATTTGGAGGACTTTCAGGAGAGGTGACAACTAAATAAAATATATGATCCTGATGGACTCCTGGACCACAGAAAGGACATAAATAGGACAAAAAATAAATCTGAATAGGGCATATAGATTAGTTAATATCTTATTATTGTTAATTGCCTGGGTCTTGATAACTGTAATATGGTTTTATAAAGACATTAGTATTTGGAGAAACTGGGTAAAGGATATGGAAGTTATTTGTAATATTTTTAACCTTTTGGTAAGTTTGAAATTACTTCAAAATGAAGTTTTTTGAAAAAGGGACTAATAGCCTTTATAAGCACATATGATCTCCAATAAAAATTTGAAAGTTTAAAGATAAATTCAAGATATCCAAATAAAATTTCCAGAAAAGGCCTCTTTCTTATTTTATTACTTATAAAGTAATAAGTATATATACTTTATGAAGTATCCATGGAGCTATAATGGTTTTGGTTGACACTGGTAAGTCTTCTCTATTTTTTTTTTGTATGACACCAAATTAGAAGTCTAAAATTTTATTTTCATTCTAGAAGAAAAGAAAATATCAAATTCTTTCTAATTAATAACAAGCAAATGTGGGCTCACTTACCTGTTCCTTTACCCTAATCTCTTCCTAAAATAGAAAACACACACATATACCCCAAACATGCAGTTGTGCAGTGTTCAGAAAATATTGTGAAAGGTATGAAGCTAGAATGTTTCACTCAAACTCAAAGGAAGAGACTAAATTATTATTACTTAAAAAACCACTTTAACACTGTAAATATAGTATTAAAAGTTGGTAATTTCTTCCAGAACTTCAATTTAAATTGTAAAAAAGAAAAATCTACAGTGTAGTTACAACCATAACTTGGTTCTTTATCAGTAACCTGTATCTAGAAAAGCCTTCCCAGGGTATTTCTTAAACCTGATTTTTTTCCAATTCAACCAAAAATGATACAGATTTTACGGGTAAATAAAACAACCCTGAAAACTGAAAATTTTGTTAGATGAAGTTGCAGATTTTAGATGGTCACCCATTCTTTGATAATCCCTCTAATTTAAGATAGCATCAATACCCCATATCTCCCCTCTTGCATCTGATGGGATGTTGTGCCAGCTTCAAGGCCTAATTATTAAGAGTCTGGCAGCTTCTACTTCCTTTCTCATAGAATACTCACTCTTGTAGTCTAAGCTACCATGTAAGAGAGCACCTACCCACTGGAGAGATAATGTAAAGAAATCATGAGGCTTCATGAAGAAGGGAAGTGGACCAACTCAGCCCAATCTTCAGATCATGCTCCCCAAGGCTCAGAAATGAATAAAGCCTTTGTGAACTCTTCAGACTAGCCTAGGGGCCAGCTGAGTACACCGAGTGACTCCAGTTGATTCCTGGAGTAGAAAAATCACTCAGATGAGCCCTACTCAATCTCTTGCCTCATAGATCTTGAATATAAAGAATTGTTGCTTTAATCCAGTAATTTTGAAATAGATTATTATAGAGCAATAAATAACCAGAAGATATGGATGTATGTTTTTTCATGTCTGAGAATGCAACTATATATCCCATTCTCACCTTACCTTTAATATATGGATCCCAAATGTGCTGTGCCATATGCCTGGTTTAAGGACGATAATTCCCAGGCTCCATTGAAGATCTAGTCGTCAAGTGACAAGTTTCTTATACAAGTAGAAACACTGCTTGCACACTCTAGAAAATATCCTTAAAACAACTCCCCTTCTTCCCTCTTTGTACTAGTATATGTTGTGATTATTTGTATTACAACCACCATCTTGGACCATGAAGAGGACGACTCTCCCCTCAAGGTATTAGAGTTTAGTGCTGTAAGGATAGTGAAACTTTGTGATTTCAAGAAGCTAGTGAATTTATTTTCCATGAGGGAAGAATATTGTATATTACTTTATATTTTTTGATAAATGAGGCTGAGACTAATCAATTCAGTGGGTAATTAAAGTAAGACAATATAAAAGACAAAATGTAGTTTAAAGAATGGTAACAAGTATAAAATGTCATATTGGCTGGCTGTCATGATTCTCATATTCAATTACCATATAAAAGAACCCTTCATTTGTCCATGTCCATCATTAGTCAAGATCCAGAAGTTAGTGGCATGACACATCCTAGCATATGTTTGCCCATTCTTAGATGTTTAATTTACCTAATTTTGTTGTATTTTCTATTTTTTAAAAAATCATTATTTTATTGTATGAAAAATATATAACAAATGATAATATCTCCAATCTAACCAAAGAAAGAATAATCGCAAATGCAACTGAAACATTTCATATACCTCTCCCCAATTCCTTTGCATATCTTTCTAGTAATCACTATTGTGAATCTGGGCTATTTACATAAGCTAACTTTATTCTATATGTATTATTATTAATAGGCATGTAGTTTTGATTTGCATGGCTTTGAATTTCATAAAAATACTCTGATGCTGTATGTATACTTCTGCAACTTTTAGTTTTCTTTCTCTTTTAAAAAATATTTTTGTTTATTTATTTAATGGGCACTTGAGTGGCTCAGTCAGTTAAGTGTATGCCTTGGACTCATGTCATGATCCAGGGTCCTGGATGGAGCCCCTCATCAGGATCCCTGCTCAGTGAGGAGTCTGCTGTTCCCTCTGCCCCTCCTCCCTGCTCATGCTCTCTCTCTCAGATAAATAAATATTTTTAAAAAAAAATTAAGTAAAATAAAGATTTTATTTACTTATTTATTTAAGAGAAAGAGTGAGAGAGAGAGATAGAGTACAACCAAGAGGGTGAGGGAAAAGAGGAGCAGGGAGCCCAATGTTGGGCTTGATCCCTGGATTCCAGGATCGTGATTTGAGCCCAAAGCAGATGCTTAACCAAATGAGTCACCCAGGTGCCCCAACTCTTATTTTTCTAGCATCACATTTTGGAGTTTAGTCATAAATTCATGTAGCTGGTAAATTTATAAAACTTCACTGATCTACAATATTTCCCTGCACAAATATCCTAAAGTATATGATGTCATTTTATCTTCAATTAATATTTAGATTTTAGATTTGTGACTATTTCAAACTATAACAAGACTCTTGTGTAAGTGTGCTGCATGCTATGTGCTTTTACTATCAGCAAATCCTGTCATTTTCTCCATCCCCAAGGATTCTAAATTTTTTTCTTGCAATCTTAGAAACAGTTGGAGAGAATTGGTAGGAGTGGTGATTTCAGGATTTCTTTCTTTTTTTTTTTTTTTAAATTTATGATAGTCACAGAGAGAGAGAGAGAGAGAGAGAGAGAAGCAGTGACACAGGCAGAGGGAGAAGCAGGCTCCATGCACCGGGAGCCCGACGTGGGACTCGATCCCGGGTCTTCAGGATCGCGCCCTGGGCTAAAGGCAGGCGCCAAACCGCTGGGCCACCCAGGGATCCCTGATTTCAGGATTTCTGTCTTCTAATGTTGAATTTGACAGAAATAAGCAATTCAATGCAGGACAAAATCCAAGAAATTTAGTACCTGGAATGCAAACTTTAAATCTGGTTTGGAGTATTCAAAATATCATTTTCCTTTGGCTTACTTTAGATTTTCTAATCACCCAAAATTTAAGAATGAGAAAAGAGGAAGAACCATCAGCAGATTACTATAATGATTGTGAATTTCTTGTTCAGAAAATTGTATCTTCTAATTACTCAATTACATGAAATCAACTCAATTTTCCTGTCATTTTTATGGAACAGTTTTTTTTTACCTTCTTACTGTTAGTATTTTTGAAAAATGAATAGTGATTAGGGAATTTTAGTGTAATATTTAGATGGTTTTGAAAACAGGAAAACATTTGTCATTTTTTCCATATCACCTGACTAAAAAACTAGACTTTCAGATTGTAGGGAAGGGTAATGTAGGTCAATGTGATGCAAATATATATTTAATTTACCTTGTAAAATCACTTTAGCTTTATGTGTATACTGCTTTTACTTTTCCATACTTATCTTCTTCTGTAATATAATTGCTTGGTGTCTGCTTACACTGAATTCAATTCTTACATCAAACATTTATTCTTTTATCCAGATTTACCTGGAGGAAGTATATCATGTGTTGTGCTCATGAGTAAGGTATAAAAACCTAAGAACTTAAAAAAAAAAAAACATGCAGCAACAGTGGTTATTGCTAGGGTCTTCGTAAGGTTCAATGCCATTTGCTGAATGAAAGATCTCAATTTTTGAAAAATCA
Source organism: Vulpes vulpes (assembly GCF_048418805.1). NCBI lineage: Eukaryota > Metazoa > Chordata > Mammalia > Carnivora > Canidae > Vulpes > Vulpes vulpes. Next base: position 1,370 of record NW_027325682.1, on the reverse strand, counting down.
AAACTTTATCAGCACCTGGCAGTAATAGATATGAATACCCTCTGAAGAAAAGGGAGAAGCCACCCTAGGGAAGGGAACTAGATAGAAATATGGGTTTTGTTTCATCTTAAAAATACAGAGGAAAAAAAGCAAACTTTTAGGATCCGCTCATTTGAATTTTAATTTGGTGTTCTTGAGATTCTCTGAACTTTGCAATTTTACTTTCTTTTTGTTTTGTTTTGTTTTGTTTCTGCAAGTTCAGTGCTGGCCATAGAACAAATGATTCTGTGAACATTCTCTGTGAACAGAGAAGAGAAACATTTCCAGTCTGTCTCATGGTCCCCTCAGTCACACTAATTCATTCAAGATTGATACCATTCCTCCACCATGAGTTTTAATTTCTTTTTGAAGTCAACTAAGTGTCTTGATTTTTATTTATTTTTATTTTTTAAGATTTTATTTATTTCGAGAAAGAGAGAGGACACATGAGTGAAGGAGAGGGGCAGAGGGAGAGGGAGGAGCCGACTGCCCGCTGAGCAAGGAGACCAGCAGGAGACTTGATCCCAGGACCTCGGGATCATGATCTGAGCCCCTCAATATACACAGTTTTACTTGATTAATAAGATTTTCCTGGATGGTAAGAATACACAGTACAGTGAGAAAACATTGCAAAGATAAAATACATCAAGAATTATGCTTATATTTATAATTGTTCAATTTCTTAGTGGCTTATCCATCAAAATACAATTTGGAAGTATGTGTGCATGTGCACCTGTGTACAAATTTACTTCCTGTGTACTCTGCATTCTTTTCTGGTATAATGTATGGAAGCTTTCGCTAAGCCTTTTAAAATCTTTTCTACTTTTACATCAAAACTCCTTTTGGGGATAGGAGTTTGAAAGACCCCATGAACATGCAGGAAATTCATTATTCCCATTTCAAAATCAGGACACTGGGGCTCCTGGGTAGCTCAGTCAGTTAAGCATCTGCCTTTGGCTCAGGTCATGACCCCAAGGTCCTGGATCCAGCCTCCCATCGGGCTCCCTTACTCAGTGGGGAGCCTGCCTCTCCCTATCCCTCTATACCTCCCCTCCACTTGTGTCCTCTCATTCACTCTGCTCTGTCTTTCTCAAATAAATAATCTTTGAAATGTGTATTTAATAGGAATTTCCAAATTATGTATTTCTCCTATATTGAATCATGCTGGTGGGAATCAATAAAGTAGAGTTTGATATATAAAATTGTCTTCAGAAATCTCAGGTGCCAATTTTCAAAATGGAAAGACCACCATATATATGTCCCTGATGTTTGTGTTTCAAAGAAATGGAGAAGGAATGGAAGATGTGAATGAAGTTAATAGGACACAGGTATGAGGCAACCTCTAAGATGGA